>NW_020887769.1:0-3629 GCF_003945725.1 Corapipo altera
GTTTCTGGTCATCGGGTTTAATTCTTTTGCTTTACCCCTTTGATTCCATGAAGGTCCAAAGATATTCCAGGGTTTGTTTAATTCAATGAAGTCCCGCCTCTGGGTGCCCCTCAACCTGCTGCAGATGTGCTGGTTCCAGGACATCCAGTTCAGGGGTGACAGGCTGTTCCCTTGTCCTCTGTGCAAGACGAGCAGGAGGAGGGACACAGCAGAGCTCTCCTCAAGCAGGCTGCATCTCCATGAAGTCCAAAGCAGGTGGGAGATGCCTTGCCACGTTCCAACTTTGCCTGGGGAAGGTGCTTCTCCCATGCACTACCTCACCGCAGCACTCTTGCCACAGCCCCTGACAAAACCCCAAGTGGTCTTTGTCGCCAGCAGAAGTGCTCCTGCTGCCAGCAGGGATGCTTCCTCGACTCAGGCCAAGAGAGGCTGAGTCGAGGCGCTGAGCCAGGAGGGAGGTTCTGCCTCTCGTGTCCCTCGACCGTTCTCAAAAGTGCGTGCCCTGGAGGACAAGTCAGGAGTCTCCCCGTGCCAACAAAGGAGAGATGTGAGGTGAAAGGATGATGGCGGTGAAAGGAGCTCATGGTCTGTCAATCTTGAGCTCCCCGATACCAAGCCGCTCCCCTGCCACCCAGCCGGCGCCGCCACCTCCGCGGTGCAGAGCCGCGACCGCCGCCCCGCTGCCGCCGCTCTCGACTGGTCTCCGCATCCAGCCGGCACCTGACGAGAGCCCGAGTGACGCGGAGGCCGGGCTCAGTGCCGGGGCGGAGCTGGCTGAGGAGGGCAGTGGAGGCAGAAGAAGGCAGAGAAGGGAGAGGAGACGGAGAGGAGGCGGCCCGTCCGGAGCAGAGAGCCGGGGCTGCCGGGGACAGCGAGAGGCCGGGCGGCGGATCGGCTGATAGGGCGCTGGGGGGTGGGCGTGCAGGTCCCTCGAGGCTGCCGTCCTGCCCGGCAGTTTCTTCACAGAACTCTGCCTCCGAACTATCCTCCCGTCCGTCCCTCCTCTGCTCCCTAAAGCATTCCCTCGGAACACTCACCGCTCTTATTTTTGTCGAGCCGTTCCTGTTTCCTTGCTTTACTCTCTGTCCTTCAGAGAACTCCTGCAGTCCGTATTTCCCGTTTCCTACTTTCTTTCTGCTCTTGCTTTGTTTAGTCCCGCAGCTTTCCGTTCTTCAGTGACTCCACCAATCCACCTCTTTGCCGCACTCCTCTCTCCAACAAATTCGAATGGACACTTCCACTGCTGCACCCCTTGACATTCTCTTAAAATTCTTCTCCCTGTGGTCCTGACGCTTTCTGTGCCCTTTGTCCTAGGAAACAACCTCCAGTGCAAAACGCAATTCTGACGGCTTTTCCTCTTTTTCTCCCCGCCAGCGTCTGCAGGCAGAGCCCACGTGCAGCAGGACAACGTGCAGCAGAGCCCACGTGCAGCAGGACAACGTGCAGCAGAGCCCACGTGCAGCAGAAAACGGAGGTCAGTGAAATCACCATCAAGTGCTAAAACGCCAAAACACCACTCGCCAATTTTATCCCTTTCTACCGGCAGCTCCCGGGTCACAGCCCCGAACTCCTCGCACGTCCTGCTAAAGGGTCCAGAGAGCTGCCGGCGCCAACGGGGCGGCTCCCGTGGTAGGGAGATGGTCGTTGGACCTTCGTCTGGCTCTCCGGGCCCCGTGCTGGGGGCGCGGTGCTTTATTCCTGCGCCCCGGTGGACACGGATTAATTGAGACTGTCGTCTTTGCAGCTTCCAAGGGATTTTCTTAGAAATATAAAACTCGGTTACTTGTTTCTTGAGCGGAGCATAGCTCCCCTATGAAAAAAAGGGCGATTAACTACTACACAGAGCACGGACTTCACGAGTTCTCTGAAGGACAGAGAGTAAAGCAAGGAAACAGGAACGACTCGACTATGAAACGAGCGGTGATTGTTCCGAGGGAATGCTTTAGGGAGCAGAGGGAGGGACGGACGGGAGGATAGTTCGGAGACTGAGCTCTCTGAAGAACTTACCAGGCAGGACGGCAGGCTCGAGGGACCTGCACGGCCACCCCTGCCGCGGCCCCCACCGTCCCCGACCGCCAGCCGTGCGCACCGAGCAGAACGGCGGCCAGCGTCACCAGCCCCGTTCCCAGCCAGCGCCCTATTCGCCGATCCGCCACTCGGTCTCTTGCTGCCCCCGGCAGCCCTGGCTCTCTGCTCCAGTCGGGTCGCCTCCTCTCCGCCTCCTCTCCCTCCTCTGCCTTCCTCTCCCTCCCCTGCCCTCCTTAGACAGTTTCGCCCCGGCACTCTTCCCCTCAACTTACTGCACATGTCTTCGTTCCAGCACATCTAGTTCGGGTGCGACAGCCTGTTCCCTGGTCCTCTGAGCAAGAGGAGAAGGAGGAGGGACACAGCAGTGTTCACTCACGGAGACTGCATCTCCATGAAGTCCAAAGCAACTTGGAGACGTCATTCCACGTCCAAACTTTCTCTGGGAAAGGTGCTTCTCCCATGCACTCCCTCACCGTAGCACTGGTGGTCTTTGTCGCCAGCAGAAGTGCTCTTGCTGCCAGAGCCGGGATGCTTCCCGGGGCAGACCAGGAGGGGTTGAAGTGGGCTGCCGAGCCCGGAGGGATGTTCTACCTCTCGTGCCCCTCGACCGTTCTCAAAAGTGCGTGCCCTGGAGAACTGTTCAGGAGTCTCCCCGGGCCAGCAAAAGAGAGATGAGAGGAAAGAGATGATGGCGACGAGAAAAGTTCAGCGTCTGTCAATCTTGAGCTCCCCGATACCCATCCGCTCCCCTGCCAACCAGCCCGGCCCCGCCGCCTCCGCGGTGCAGAGCCCCGACCGCCGCCCCGCCGCCCCGCTGCCGTCGCTCTCGCCTGCCCTCCGCATCAAGCCGGCAGCAGACGAGAGCCCGAGAGGCAACGGCGCCGGGCACAGTGCCGGGGCGGAGCTGCCGGAGGAGGGCAGGGGAGGGAGAAGAAGGCAGAGGAGGGAGAGGAGGCGGAAAGGAGGCGACCCGGCCGGAGCAGAGAGCCGGGGCTGTCGCGGGGCAGAGAGAGGCCGGGCGGCGGATCGGCGCATTCGGTGCTGGTGGGGAGCGGGGCCGACCGCGGTTCTGCTCGCTGCACACGACTGACGGCCGGGGACGGTGGGGGCAGCGGCAGGGGTGGCCGTGCAGGTCCCTCGAGCCTGCCGTCCTGCCTGGTAAGTTCTTCAGAGAGCTCAGTCTCCGAACTATCCTCCCGTCCGTCCCTCCCTCTGCTCCCTAAAGCATTCCCTCGGAAAACTCACCGCTCTTAGTTTTGTCGAACCGTTCCTGTTTCCTTGCTTTACTCTCTGTCCTTCAGAGAACTCCTGCAGTCCGTCCTTTCCTTTCCCGATTTTCCTTTCTCTCTTGCTTTGCTTAGTCCCACCTGCTTTGAACTTCAGGGAGATGCAGCCTCTGTGAGAAGAGCTCTTCTGTGTCCCTCCTCCTGCTCCTTTGCTCAGAGGACTGGGGAACAGCCTGTCACCCCTGAACTGGATGGGCTGGAACCAGCACATCTGCAGCAGGTTGAGGGGCAATCAGAGGCACAGTCAAAATATTCATTCTCTTTCCCATCGCTGTCACTTCCGTAGGAGGACATGAAGGACAAGCAGGGAAGGGT
>NW_020887770.1:0-3627 GCF_003945725.1 Corapipo altera
CCTAAGTGATGAAGCCCTCAATGATGTGGGTGAGGATCTGGGGGTTCAAGATGGTTTGGGTGCCCCATTCCCAACTCCCCAAATCCAGGAGCTCATTTCCAGCCCCACAATCCCTGGTATAGAGATCTGGAAAGTGGAATACATTCCCGGGAACAGCTCAGCCTTTTCCTGGATGACAAATCCCACAATAACACAGGGGAGGATTTGGGGGTTCAAGAGATTGTTTGGATGCCCCAATCCCAACTTCCCAGTCCAGGAGCTCCTTCCCAACACCCCAAGCCCCAGAATCCAAGTAGGGACAGCGGGATACACAACTGGGAACAGCTCAGCCCTCTCCTGGATGACGAACCCCTCGGTAACACATGGCAGGACTTGGGGGTTCAAGCTGCTTCGAGTGCCCCATTCCTGACTCCCCCACCCCAGGATCCCCTTTCCCACCCCAGGATCCCCTTTCCCACCCTGCAGCCCCCGGGACACGTTACTGGGAAGGGCTTGGTGCCCTCCTGGCTGACGAAGGCCTTGATGACACAGGTGAGGATTTGGGGGTTCAGGATGATTTGGGTGCTCCATTCCCAACCCCCTAAATCCAGGAGCCCCTTCCCAGCACCCCAAAACCCAGAACAGAAGGGGGACAGGGGGATGCCTCAACGAGAATAGTTCAGCACCTTCCTGGATTGCAAACCCCTCGGTAACACAGGGGAGGATTTGGGGGTTCAAGCCATCCCCGACCCCCCTTCCTCCCCCAGGATCTCCCTTCCCACCCCCGCAGCCCCCGGGATACGTTACCGGGAAGGGCTCGGCGCCCTCCTGGATGACGAAGCCCTCGATGACGTGGGTGAGAATCTGGGGTTTCACGATGGCCTGGGGCGGTTTGTTCTCACCATTGTGGGGGGCGGCGCCGGCGACAGTGGCGGCAGCGCTGCCGGAGCCCGAGGTCATCCCGGGAATGCGGGGCTGCGCATGGAGGCGCTCGGGGGGCTCTGGGGACCCCCGGGGGGGACAGAGACACAAGGAGCGGGGTCAGGTGACGGTGACGCGGGGCCGTGATTTCCATACAGCTGGCACGGGCGGCAGCTGCGCCGCTCCCAGGGACCCGGGCAGGGGGGAGAGGGGGAAAGGGAACCCCGCAATAGCGCGGACAGCCCAGGAACGGCCGGGAAAGGCTCAGGGAGGCACCGGGTCTGCCCCGGTGAGGCCCCAGCCGGACTCGATCTCCTCCAGTAACACCCCAATCTCCCCCAGTAAGGCCCCAGTAAATCCCCGATCTCCCCCAGTAAATCCCTGATCTCCCCCAGTAACACTCCAATCTCCCCCAGTAAATCCCTGATCTCCCCCAGTATCACCCCAATCTCCCCCAGTATCACCCCGATCTCCCCCAGTAAGGCCGCAGTTGGGCTCCAGCAAGGCTCGAGCAAACCCCGGGGAGCCGCGATCTCCCCCCGCAAAGCCCCGAACTCCCCCGGCAAGGCCCCGCTCCATCCCGATAACCCCAACACCGCCGCGGCAAGGCCCGACGTTCCCCGCTGCGATCCCAGCGCCCCCCGCTAGGCCCCGGCCCGGCCCGGCCGACCCTCCCCGTGTCCCCTCGCGGCCGCCCCGGCCCGGCGGGCCCCGCTCGGCCCCGGCGGCCCCATCACCTTTGTCCGGCGGCGGCTCCCGCTCCGCCGCCCCTCCCTCGCCGGGGCCGCGGGGCCGGGCCGGGCCGGGGGCGGATGCGGAAGTGAGGTCAGAGCCTTGACCGCCGCCCCGGGCCGGGCCCGCCCCGCTCGGGCCTCACTCACCGTGCGCTCAGCGGCTCGGGGGGGCCATGGCGGGGGGGCCCGGGCCGGGGGTTGCGGCGGGAGCGGCCCCGGGAGCGGCTCCGGGAGCGGGGCCGGGAGCGGGGCCGGGGCCGAGCGGGGACAAAGGCGGTGGCACAGGGGGCGGGGCCTCAGCGGGACACGCCCCCTCGCCCAGTGCGCATTGGACGCCGCCGCCGCGCGTGCCCCGGGGGCGGAGCCTCGGGGGTGGCCTCGCCCCCTCCTCCACAGCTCGCCCACCCTCCCGCCTCCCCGCTGGGGGGGCGGAGTCTCGTGTTGAGGGGCGTGGCCATAGCCCACACTGGGCGGGGCCTAGCTTTATGACCACGCCCCCTCACAGCAGCCCGTGGTCCCGGAGGGGCGTGGCCACTACCTCCGAGGGGCGGAGCCTCGACCCATGACCGCGCCCGCTCCCCGCAGCCCGCGCTGTCGGAGCGGCCACGCCCCCCCCGTATAGTCCACAGAAAGGGGCGTGGCACCGCGGTGACCACGCCCCCTCCCTCGAGCCACCTCCGCGTGTGACGCTGGGCGCCCCCTGGCGGCCGCTGCGTTGAACCCCCCCCCTTTTCTCCCCCCGTGTCACCCGCGGGTGACACCGCGGACACGCGGGGGGCTCAGGGGACCCCGCGGCCGTGGGGGGCTTACCGTGGGTAGGGGGCCGCTCGCCGTCGGGGGTGGCGGGGCCCGCGGGCGCGGCGGGCGGGGACAGGGCGGGGGGCGGTGGCGCGGCGGGCGGGCTCTCGGCGCTCCTCGGCGCGGGCAGAGGGTCCCGGCGGGCGCCCTCGGGGACGCCGAGAGGGGGCTGCGGCGGCGGGGACACGCGGGCACGGTCAGGGGTGGGCGGGGGGACAGGGGGGCACAGGGGTGGGCACAGGGGCAGGTGTGCACAAGGGTGTGTGGATCAGGGGGGTGTGTGTGGATCAGGGGTGTGTGTGGATCAGGGGTGTGTGGATCAGGGTGTGTGTGGATCAGGGGTGTGTGGATCAGGGTGTGTGTGTGTGGATCAGGGTGTGTGTGGATCAGGTGTGCACAGGTATGGGCAGGGTGAGGTGTGGGTGGCACGTGGGCATGCACATGCATGGCTGGAGGGTGCACATGTGTGCCTGTGTTGGCCAAGCACATGCACACACGTGTGTCATCAGGCACACATGTCCACAACACACACACACAGAGTCTGGCACACACATGCATACAGACAGTGCACACGTGTGAGTGTGACACAGGTGTGCACACACATGGAGTGGACACACGTACACACATCAGGCAAACCTGTCTGCACACATGTGTGCATGGACCAGGCACACACGCTTGGATCTGGCACAGAGGTACACACACATGTGCACACACATGGGTATGAGGTGGCAGGGGGTGCACACACATGTCAGACACGAGGATCAAGCACGTGCACACATGTGCACAGTTCACATGCAGACACACGTGATGAATGAGGTCAAGCTGTGCACACACGTGTGCATGGAGCAGGTGCGCACATGCACAGCTCAGGTACACATGTGCACACCTGTACACACATGTGTGGATCATACATGTGCAGGGTTGGGGCCCACCATACCACCCCCTGTGCACAGCTCAGGTACACACGTGCACACCTGCACACGCGTGTGTGGATCACACATGTGCAGGACTGGGGCACATCCACACCCCTGTGCACAGATCAGGTGGCCACACACGTGATGAATGAGGTCAACCTGTGCACGTACACGTGTGTGGGGCAGGTGCACACATGCACAGCTCAGGTACACACATGCACACCTGCACACACACGTGTGTGGATCATACATGTGCAGGGCTGGGGCCCAACACCCCCCTG
>NW_020887771.1:0-1428 GCF_003945725.1 Corapipo altera
TTTCAGCAGTCCGTTGCACCGCTCAACTTTTCCAGCCGCTGGTGCATGGTAGGGGATATGATACACCCACTCAATGCCGTGCTCTTTGGCCCAGGTGTCTACGAGGCCATTCTTGAAATGGGTCCCATTATCAGACTCAATTCTCTCCGGGGTGCCGTGTCGCCACAGGACTTGTTTTTCGAGGCCCAGGATGGTATTCCGGGCAGTGGTATGAGGCATGGGGTATGTCTCCAACCATCCAGTACTTCCTTCTACCATGGTCAGTATGAAGCACTTGCCTTGGCGGGTTCTGGGGAGCGTGATGTAGACAACTTGCCAGGCTTCCCCATACCTGTACTTCGACCACCGTCCACCATACCATAGAGGCTTCACCCGCTTGGCCTGCTTGATGGCAGCACATGTCTCACAGTCATGGATGACCTGTGAGACAATGTCCTTGGTTAAGTCCACCCCTCGGTCACGAGCCCATCTGTATGTTGCATCTCTCCCCTGGTGACCGGAGGCGTCATGGGCCCATCGAGCCAGAAATAATTCTCCTTTATGCTGCCAATCCAGATCTACCTGAGAGACTTTAATCCTGGCAGCTCGGTCCGCCTGCTCGTTGTTACGATGCTCCTCATTAGCCCGTTTCTTGCATACATGAGCATCTACGTGACCGACTTTCACACTCAGCTTCTCTACCCGGTCAGCGATGTCCTGCCACATCTCTGCCGCCCAGATGGGTTTCCCTTGGCGCTGCCAGTTGGCCTTTTTCCATCGCTCCAGCCATCCCCACAGAGCATTGGCCACCATCCATGAGTCAGTGTAGAGATAGAGTCTTGGCCATTTCTCTCGTTCAGCTATATCCAAAGCCAACTGAACGGCTTTAAGCTCTGCAAACTGACTTGACCCACCTTGTCCTTTGGTCGCTTCTGCAACTCGCCGTGTGGGACTCCATACGGCTGCCTTCCATTTTCGGTTTGTCCCTACAATGCGACGGGAGCCATCCGTGAAGAGCGCATATCGCCTTTCATCTGCTGGTAGCTTGTCATATGGTGGGGCCTCCTCAGCCCGTGTCACCTGCTCCTCTTCTTCTTCAGAGGATAGTCCGAAACTCTCACCTTCGGGCCAATTGGTGATAATTTCCAGGATCCCAGGGCGATTAGGATTCCCTATCCGGGTTCGCTGTGTGATCAGAGCGATCCACTTACTCCATGTGGCATCAGTGGCGTGATGTGTAGAAGGAACTCTTGCCTTGAACATCCAACCCAGCACTGGTAGTCGGGGTGCCAGGAGGAGCTGCGCTTCGGTGCCGATCACTTCTGAGGCAGCTCGAACTCCTTCATAAGCAGCCAGGATCTCTTTCTCAGTTGGTGTATAGCTGGCTTCAGATCCTTTGTATGCCCGACTCCAGAATCCCAGCGGTCGTCCTCGGGTCTCCCCAGGCAC
>NW_020887771.1:1438-3625 GCF_003945725.1 Corapipo altera
TCTGATGTGCCAGGCCACCGAATCCACACTGTCCAATAGACTCGATTGTCCCTCTCCTCTACCTGGCTAGAGGCAGGGCACCCCTAGTCCTGGTCATGGTACTCATTGTGCTCTTCTTGTAAATATGACCTGGAGGTCCCTTCAAGAGGATCAGACGTATCATCATTCCTGTACTGTCTGGAGTCTTGCCCACGAGAGACTGGAGCAGCATTTACCCTTGAAGAGTTCCTTGTGGCACTTGTCCCTCTTTTCAGTTCACGTACCCGGGCTGCTAAGGAAGAGGTGGGTTTCCCATCCCACTTCCTCATATCTTCTCCATGCTCACGGAGGTAAAACCATAGATTGCTACGTGGAGTGTGCTCTCTCTCCTTAGCTGGGGGACGCTGGCTCCTAATAGCAGAGACTCTTGTTTGTCCTGGTGCGATATGGAAGATCCCTTCCTTAATTTCTTCTCTTAGTTTCTGGTGTCCCTCTTCAATCTTCTCTTCCAGGCTTCGGACATGTTCAGCCAGTTTGGTTTCCACAGATGAGACGTGGGCTCGTAATGGGGCGGTGACAGTGTCTTCATAAATCCTGAGTTTACTGACCAACGCACCCACCTTGTCCTCTCCCTCCCTCCATTGCAGCGTTGCTAGGTAGCGGGAATACATTTCTGGCCCGAGTCGTGCAAACTTCAACCACATCTGGGATGTGCACTGTACACCATCTGGACTTTTAGGGAATCTTTCATCCTCTGAAAAGATTATCTCCAGTACAGCTAATTCCCTTAAGCACCGGATACCTTGTTCCATCGTGTTCCACTGTCCTTGCTGTACGTGGAGGTCCTCCTTACAAAGGTATCTCTCCCTCACGCTGGACAACAATCGCTGCCAGAGGCTGAGAGTTTCCTGCCTCCTTCCAATCCCTTGATCAATGACTACGTCTCGAGACAGGGATCCCAGCTGTCTGGCTTCACTCCCATCTAGAATTGTATCGTTAGCTGCGGCATCCCAGATTCGGAGCAGCCAGGTCAGAATGGACTCATTTGCCTGTCGTGTGAACTCTCTCCGGAGCTCACGTAGCTCACCCAGGGATAGGGACCGAGTGATTATTTCTGGTTCTGCCTCCTCCGGTGGATGTGAAGGTCCTGCCTCTTCATCATCATTTGCTATACGGACTGATTTAGTCTTTGATTTCCTTTTCTGGACAGGGGCGACTGCTATTGGTTTTGGTTGTTCTTCTGGCTCCTCGATGGTTTGTGTGGACACGGTGCCGGTCGGTTTATTTCTTTCTCCCTCTGACTCAGCTGTGGTTTGGGTGGACGTGGTGCCTGTGGATTTGCTCCTTCTCTCCTCCCCCTGACAGTGCTGTACCATGTCAAGTAGTGTCCGGTAGGCAGTGGCCAGGGCCCAGCAGGTTGCTGTGAGCTGGCCATCTCTGGAGCTGCCAGAGCATTTCCCCTTCACCAGTCTTATCATGCTAACTGGATCCTGCAGTTGTTCAGGGGTGAATTTCCAGATCATTGGAGGAGAAAACTTCTCCAAATACTGGCCGATGTCCTCCCACTTCCCGTGCCACTCAGCATTATCTGCTCCCAGGGCAGGCGTCCAAACAACCTCCCTAGAAGGCCCTGTTCTGACCCTAAACATGGTGTACACAGTAAAGAGTAGACAAAGCAACACTAACAATAACATTATGCTGTCCTTAACATCAAAAGGGAACTCAATATTTTCCAAAACTGTTGTAGCAGCTCTGAAGGGGAAGAAGGAGGTGAGAGGCTGGAAACAACCATTCCCTCCTGCTCCCCCAAAGGGCTGGGTGCGATTTTTAATGAGGCCCCAGAGGTAGCAACCCAAACCAGGACAGGCAAACAGGACTGAATACACATTTACAATGAAAGTCATTGCTTCTGATGTTAGAATGACATAAACATAATATACTAATAAAGCAATTTGGATCCCTCTCCCTGGTCTTAAAGAGAGCATCAAAACAGGCAAATAATACTCCACCTGTGGAAATATGAACAGGCTCAAATACAACATCCATGTGAACGCATCAAACAACATGGTGGTCAGGGAGTTTCTATAACCAAATAGACAAATGCTTAAAATGAAATTGTGATTCTGACTTCTCTCTCTCTGCCCCACGTTGGGCGCCAAAATGTGCTGGTTTAAAAGTTAACCAGCAGGGGAAAATGAACTCAAAAGA
>NW_020887772.1:0-3625 GCF_003945725.1 Corapipo altera
GATATGCTCAGGTAATCAGAAACAGAACTTGTTCAAATGTGAACAAGTAGTAACTAATGTCAAAGCATTTAACACGGCTACAAAGGTGTGATTTTTAAAGTGCAAAATGAAAAGTAATTATTTAAGACAGATATTTTTAAAAAATCACAAACCAAAAGTATCTATACAGCATTTAGGGTCAGCAAAATCTGGAGGACTTTAATTCAACCTTATTGTGGCATCTAGCAACGAAGAGGCAAAGGGTGAGAGGGCGTGCAGGAGGCAAACTCAAAGGGAGCTACCGGAGCATGAAAGCACATTCACTAATTTAAACAGTGTCAATGAGCACAAACCCATGTTCAATGGTTTTACACTTTGAAGAATCAATCTGGCTCTCACCTCAAAGCACAGAGTCTGACTTGCAACAAAAAAGCTGACACTGGAGATCTTCAGTAACTACTGAAAACACCAGCTACCCATCACCCTCACAGCTGAAGGATAAAACTGCAGGAAGAAAACCTACTCAAGATAATTCCATTCAAGCTACCAACAGGGGGAGGGGCACAACAGACGGGCAAGTTGTTTGTCCTGCTGTAGCCTATAAAGCAGGGACCTGAGTCTACCATATGCAATCCGGCATCTGTCAAAGTCAGTCCTCCACAAAGCATTGAGTAAAGGCAGGTTTTACACAAGGTCTGCTCTGTTTATTTCAGAATGAGGTTTGAAGCACACAGACCCTGCCTCTTGCCCATCTATTCCACTAAGTGAAATTTTAACCTGACTACTAAACACTGACAAACTCTGTTCACACAGTGATACTGTGTTTTAGTTACAGTAGTACCACACAAAGCTCAGGTACTAATGTCAGACATTTACTAATCTGAACTTGGCTACAGTGGTTTTTCCCCTCCATGATTGTGGTTTTAACTGGCAAGCACACTTAATTTATAAGTTAGCTAAAATTTGTGTGTTGATGACACAATTATTTCTAGTTTGTATTAAATAAGGAGGACTTGAAGACAATTGTAAAACATCAGACTAATTTTTCAGTTGCTGATCTCATTAGATTTTTTCCCATGGCTGGCAGTAACAGTGGCATTTAAAGTATTCTAATTTAATTCCAGAAAAGAGTCTCTTTCAAACCTATCAGCAGTCATGAGCATCCTGTCTACACTACTAGTTATGCAACTCTTCAAGAAGTAAGAATGTAGAATTATATGAGGGTGTAGAAATACAGGTAGAATGGATTCTCAAAGTTCTGCATTAAAGATTATAAACCGTGTTCATTTCTTGGCACTCAAGCATTGAGTCACAAAATATTGAATTTTTTTTGCGAAAAAGTAAACATACAAAGTCTTAACATTTCAAAAAACAAATTAAAACTGTGAAGAAAGAAGAAAAACTACTTACAGCACACAGTAACATTTCCTCAAAACAACTCTAATCTCTGGTATAAATATTCCAGTTTCACAGACTTTCTTTCATACTCTCATATATCCAAAATTTGAAGAAGTCGTGGGGACCCCTTCTCCCTGGACAACTTCATTCTTTCTGAAAGAAACACTTATTATCCCATTACAGTTTTGAAAACCATTTTTATTTGTTAGTTCTGCCAGAACAAATTTACAGCAGATGGTCCAGGGGCTTGGTCCCAGAGGGGAGGAAGGAGAAGGTGCCCTTGTAACTGATTTGGGGAAATGTATGTGGACACACATACCTAGTAATACAGTTGACATCTCTACTGTGCCATAAAATAGATACTTCCATCTGTCACAGTGCATACAACAGCATTGATTAAAAACTCTGAAGCCTTCCATCTGCAAAAGATTACACAAGTGGAAATTACCCCAAAGCAAAAAGTAGTAAAAACTTAGCATAGGTGTCATTTAATAATTTCTCTAGAAAGACAACAATTAAAAATTAATTGAAAACTTTCAATTTGGAGCAAAAACAGCTCACTGTCCTCATTTTGAGCAACTTTTATACGATACAAGTAAGTACGGTCTCCACTTGGACCTGATGGTGTTGACTGCAATTCTATGACTGCAACTACCCAGACAGTTCCTTATCCACCAAATCCACATCTCTCCAATTTAGAGACATGGATGTTGTGTGGGACAGTGTCAAATGCTTTGTGCAAGGCCAGACAGATGACATCAGCTGCTCTTCCCTTGCAACCTTGTTGCAGAAAGCCATCAAATTTGTCAGGCACAACTTGCCCTTAGTGGAGCCACGCTGGCTGTCCCCATTCATTTTCATGTACCTTAGCATAGTATCCAGGAAGATCTGCTCCATGATCTTGCTGGGCACAGAGGCACGACTTCCTTTTTTCTCTTTTTAAAAAGGGGGGCTATATTTTTCCCTTTCCAGCCACTGGGAACTTCACCAGACTACCTTAGCTTCTCATATACAGATAGTGGCTTAGACACTTCATCTGCAAGACCCCCCAGCTTCTGTGGATGCATCTCATCAAATCCCACGGACTTGTGCACCTTCAGGTTCTTTAGACAGTCTCAAACCTGATCTTCTCCTACTGTAGGTGGTTCTTCATTCTCCTCATCCTTGCCTTGCCTTCTGCAGCTCTGGTGGTGTCACTTGCTAGTGAAGACTGAGGCAAAAAAATCGTGGAGTACCTCAGCCTTCTCCATATCCCAGGTAACCAGGTGTCCCATTTCCCTTTTGAGAGGGCCCATGTTTCCCCTAATCTTCCTTTTATCACCCACGTGCCTATAGCTGCACACCAATATAGTTTAAGCGTCCTGTTCCCAAATACTCAAGCTACGTAACACAGGTAATAAATTCTGGTAATGCAGCTTATAAATTCTAGAGTCGTTAAGCTCTAAAGCTCCAGTGTCACTAATTTAAGCATCTGCTACCCGCCCTGCCAGCCGCCCTACTACCAGCTGAGGGCCTCATTTCCCACGCAAGCATTTCAGCCTGAAAGCATCAGAAATCCCGATGTTTCGGGTTGGGGAAAGGAAAAAAAAAAGAAGAAGCGGAGGACGAGAAGCCAACAACACACGGCGTGTCTGTGCGAATTTTCTTTAATACCGTGAAGGAGAACCACCAGCCAGGCGTTCAAGCCATTCCCGACCATCCAAGGCTCCCTCCGTGCTCCCCCCCCCCCCCCCCCCGTCACGGCGGTGATCCCACGCCGATTGTTCCATCCCGATTGTCCTGTCCCCGTTACCCCCTCCCGACTGACCCATCCCGCTTATCCTGCCCCGCTTATCCCATCCCGCTTATCCCACCCCGATTGTCCCAGCCTGGTTGTCCCATCCCGCTTATCCCGCCCCCGCTATCCCACCTCGGTTGTCCCATCCCGCTCATTCCATCCCGGTTATCCCATCCTGGTTGTCCCATCCCGCTTATCCTGCCCCGGTTATCCCGTCCCGGTTGTCCCATCCCGCTTATCCTGCCCCGGTTATCCCGCCCCGGTTGTCCCACCCCGGTTATCCCAGCCCGCTCATCCCACCCCGGCTCCCCGCGCGGGGCGGGGCCAGCGCCTGAGGGAGCCCCTCCCCGCGCGTTCCCGGCGTGCCCCGCGCGCGATGGCGGCCCCGGTGGTGGCTCGGCGGTGCGGGCGGGCAGCGGGGCTGTGGGGCGGGCTCCGCCGGGCCCCGCTCCCGCCCCGCCGCCGGGCCCC
>NW_020887773.1:0-3625 GCF_003945725.1 Corapipo altera
AAAAAAAAAAAGAAAAAAAGTGAGAAGGAGAGAGAGAGAGAGAGAAATTAATGCATTAGTGGGAGCCAATTTTTTTTTGGTATAAACGCACATCGAGGGGAGGGAGAGAGAGAGAGAGAGAGGACAAATCCCACCCTGAGGATCGAGGGGGATGAGCCTCTCCCTGCTCCCAAATGTTCACAGGGTGTTTTTTGGTTTTTTTGTAAAAAAATCCCATTTGCTATTTTTTTTTTCTTTATGCTGTACCTGCAGGAAAATTCAATTCCTCGAATGCTGGAGGGGGGGGAAAGAAAAAAAAAATCCAAAATTCCGTGGTGACAAAGCGAATTTGGTGCTGCTGTTCCCATCCCACCACCCCTCAACTCCTCCCCTCCGAAATATTTGGGATGGGAGGAGCGTGGAATCCACCCGGCGGGGAGGCACCGGCCCTTTATTCCCATCAGTTTGGGGTCAGAGGAGCGGGAATTGGGGCCTGGGGCTTCCATGGGTTTTCCTCGATTTCCTTGGATTTTTTTTTATTTTTATTTTTAGGAAGACTGGCATTTGTCCTAGGGAAAACAAACAAACAAACAAACAAACGGTGTAATACTTGAACCCTCTGGCTCTCTCCTCGTTTTGTTCCCAGCCTCGCCCGGGGCAGCGCGTTCGGACTTCGGCGATTTGGGAATTCGGGTCTTTTCCCACAGCAAAGCAGCTTTTTTTTGGGAACCGAGGGATAAAACACAACGAAACAAAAGTCCCACCAGCTCCCAAACCCCGCCCCGAGCGATCCCGTTGGATCTGGTCGTTGCAGGGACCCGAAATCTGGCGGTTCAGGGAAATCCTTGGTGCTTTTCCCCCCCCTCGAGCCGGTCCCTGCCGCCGGAATTCGGGAGTGAGCGGCCGGTGCTGTTTGGTTTTTTTGGGGGGGGGAATCCCGTTGTTTTCCCGAGGGAAATTATTTATCTATAGAGTGATTTGCAGTAAGGGAGAAGCCCCCCAGCATCTCCCGTCTTTCCCTGGAGCCACAGCGAGCTGGGAAGAGCGAGAGGAGGGATGAAGTGGGATCCCGGGTGGCAGGAGATGGGAGCGAGATGGATCCAGCCTGGAATGAACGAGCAGGGAAAAATTCCCTAGGGAGCCCCAAAAGCAGCAGGAAGGATCCCCAGCCCTGCAGCAGCTCCTCTGTCCTCTCTTTGTGCCAATAAAAGGTAATTTAGGGGAGCCCGGAATTTAGGGATGAGCGGCGCCGCCGGCTCCTTGTTTTTCTCCCAGCAGGAATAATTCGAGTTTATTTTATTCCTTGGAATTTTTCCCCCCCCGTGAACCAGGAGCAGCCCCATCCCTGCCCCATGCCGGGGGGTCTGTGGGGTGAGGAAGGACGTGGAGCTCTCAGTTTGGGGCAGGTGTTGTGAGGAGGCTCCGGGCAGGAGCGGGAACAGCGCCAGGAATTCCTGCTGGATTCTGGGAGGAGCTGGAGGCAGAGCTGGCGCTTCTGCCACGGGGCAGAAAGGAAAGCAAAGCACTTCGTGCCTCAGTTTCCCCCTTTTTTTGGGAAGGACACTGCTCTCCTAATTCCCAGAGCCGGGATGAGGATGGAGAAATTCCCACCTTGGAAGCGCTTGGTGCTGTTTCCCGGGATGAGCCAACGCTGTATCCCGGGAGAGCCTTGGATCTGGGGTTCACCTCGGAGTCTCCTCGTGCCATCCAGCCGGAGAAAAAGGAAAGAAAAGAATCCCAAATCCCAGCTGACGTTTCTTCTCTTCCAAGCTCTGCCACTTTCCCAGGCACTGAGAACATCCCTGGATTCAGCAGTGGGATCCTGCTCCCTTCCCTCCCCGGATCCCGGCTGAGAAGCGTGGAATGGTTTCCTGGAATCAAACTAGAGGGAAAACCCCTTGTAAATATTGCAAAGAAAACTGCCTCCGAGTCACAGTTGGTGTTTCCTGGGCATTATTTGGGTTTGGTTTTATTATTTTATTTTTTTTTTTTTAGCGCTTAAAAAAAACAAAAAGAAAAAGGACAAACAAAAAAAAAAAGGCAAAAAAAAAAAGAAAAGCAGTAAAGTAGTTAATCAGTGCCAGGAAAAAAAACTCTTTTTTTTTTTTTTTAATTTTTAGCTCCAACTTTGAGTGTTTTTGTTTTTAGACTCTGAGAGAATCCACCAGAAACGCAGACTTGCTCTAAGACAGTTGAAGACATTTCCTTAATTTAATTCCTTTCGGTCTTCCCTCCCTGTCCCTGCTGCTCCACACAACGCAGGCTTTTGGATATTTTTGGACTTTTCTTATTTTCAGAGGAGGTTGTGGATTTTGGGGTTTTTTCTGGGGAGGGGGTTTCTGATTTATTTTCTTCAGGTTTTTTTTAATTCCTTTTTTTTTTTTTTTTTTTTCCGTCGCAGCTTTTTTTTGGTTTTTGTTTGGCTGGACTGGGTGTGATCCTGTGAAATGCGTTTCCTCCCAACAGGGCACGGATGGATTTGAGCATCCTCGGGCTGTGCCCCGAGCACAGCTGGGATTTTTCCCAGGGTTTTAGCCAGGATTTGGCGGTGGATTTGCTCCGGGAGCAGTGATGGGGCAGCAGGAACGAGCGGTGCTTGAGCCTGGGAGGCTTCGGGTGTTGGTTGGTTGGAGCCGGAGCCTGGAATTGGCCTCGGAGCAGCGCTTGGGAATCACTGAGCAAGGCTGGAATTAACCTGGGATGACCATCAGTGGCTCCACATCAACGTGGGAGGAGGCATCCTCCCCCTTTCGGTCCAATCAGCCTTTCTTCACGTTTTGGTTTTAACTTTATCCCGTGTTTCACTCCTCGGTGACCGTGGATGAGATTCCAGAGCAGAGCGAGACCAGCCAGAGGCTCTTAAATCTGGAATTTTCTTCTGGAGACCACGCAGGTGCTGCCAGCTGGAAACACACCCCTGCAAACCACAAACTACCTCAGAGCTGCCGGGGGGCCGGGGGTCCCTCCTCACCCCCCGGGCAGGACCTGACCTGCGGCACCCCCCGCTCCACAGGGATCCTTCCCGGGCAGTGGGGAGGAATTCCGGCATCCCGGCTTTGGGAATCGCTGCCTGGTGCTGGGAGAGGAGGAGGAGGAGAGCTGAGGAAGGCTCTGCAGGATGCCAGGAGGGCGGCGAGTTGGACCCCTGTAAAAGTCAGCCCAGGGCTGACTCCGGAGCGTGTTTGATCCCGGCTTCCTGGGTGTGACGGAATCCCTGCAGTTTGTTGTTGGAAGGTGGAATTCCTCAGAGCAGGAGCAGGGTGTGGCAGTGGGATCCTCCACCAGACAGTGCTGGGGTGCTCTGCTGGAGCACGGCAGGATGTTCTGCCAAAGTCATGGCAGTGGGATGCTTTGGTGGACCGTGGTGGTGGGATATTCCATTGGACCATGGTGGTGGGATATTCCATTGGACTGTGGTGGTGGGATATTCCATTGGACCATGGTGGTGGGATATTCCACTGGATCATGATGGTGGGATATTCCATTGGATCATGGTGGGATATTCCATTGGGTCATGACAATGGTGGGTTGCTGTGCCATCCTCTGCCAGACTGGTGGGCTGTTCTGTGGGATGGTGGCAGTGGGAAGCTCTGCCATTCCATCCTGGAATACTCTTCCAGACCGTGGCAGTGGGATTCTCCACTGG
>NW_020887774.1:0-3625 GCF_003945725.1 Corapipo altera
GGGGGAGTGAGGAGATGGGGGAGAGGGGAGGTCGTGGGGGGAGCAGGACGGTGCGGGGGAAGAGGGGGTCCGTGGGGGAGAGGGGCTCTGGGGCAGAGGGGGTAGCAGGGGAGACTGGGGCGATGCTGCGGAAAATGCGGAGGGCTCCTGGGGAGAGGGAGGCGCGGGGCGAGCTGTGGAGAGCGAGGGGCGCCGGGGGTGGGGAGAGGGGCGAGTTGGGGGAGCGGGGGGGTGTCAGGAGAGAGGGGGACATCGTGGGGAGCGGGGGGAAGCGGGGATGGGGCAGCAGGAACGGGAGCGGGGCGGCAGCCACAGACGAGCCCCGCAGCCCACGGCCGTGGCCCCAGAGGGACCGAGTGGGGTTCGGAGAGAGGGTCTGGGGAATAAATCCCGGGAATAAACCGCCGTTCCTTGGCCGGGACACGCCGCGGAACGTGCGGGCAAGCAGGAGGGTGACCCTGGGCTGAAGGTGTGAGGGGTGTCCTGCACCCCTGAGCGAGCCACCAGCCCGGCATTTAAACTCCTCAAATGCTCCAAGACCAGCTCCAAAACCATCTGCTCAGGAGCTGAATGACAACTTTTATTCTCCTGGGGCCACAGCATGCTCTGGAGCCACAGGGTCTGTCCAGAGTGATAAAATTCTTTGCATTCTTTCACCAGTGGAGCTCCGTCATCCCCTGTTCCCTGTGTTCAGAGTGTTGCTCGGAAAACACTGTCAGTTCTGCACAGAGGCACCGTTTTTCCAAGTAAGAATAAACCCCTGCCCAAGCCCAGAACTAGGTGCTGAGTGCAGGGGAGTCCAGTGGGTCACACACACACAGGGAAAGCCACTTCCACCCTTCCCTTTACACTGCAGGGGACACTTGGCTTAATGAAGAATAGGGAGAAAATGTTTTCCAAGAACTAAGTAAAGCACTGGATTGTGTTTGGACACTACTGGTTTTTTTGCTCATTCAAAAGAATCAGAAAAAGGTTAAAATATACAGAAATTACAGACAAGGAACGTGTTTAAATTTAGCCAAGGATTCTTAGTATTTCTGGATAACTCAGACCACACTTGAAGGGTTCTGTCCACACATTTTTCTACTTTCATTACAGCCAGACATCTTCCCTCAAACACCCTTTCCCTGTCACGTTTCATTAATGTGAAACCTTCAGTAAATACAAGAGGGTGACTCCAGTAAAATGCTGCAGGTGCCCAACACTTGCTAACTGACTGCATCCAGATAGAATTCAAAATATTCCCTGAAACCTGAGCCTCAGAATTGTTTAAATGAGGCCTCATTCTTCTCAGCAGCTAAAGAAACTGAAGCTGAGGAAGCCCCACTAATAGTTTAGTTTGATTTAAAAGATACTCAGCACTGCTCAGAGGCCAACTTACTATAAATAGAAATATATAAAAATAATATAAATAAAAATAACACAAGAATCCAGAGACTATTACAAGACTAGTTACAATTTCTCAAAACACACCAATACAGAATTGTTTCCTCAGTAATAGAATGAACACAGCATCAAGTATATATATTTTACTCTTAAATAGAACAGCTTTATTCAACCAAATCCAAGATTATTTCAAAACTATCCCTTAAACTTGGCTTAGAGAATTATTTTTGCCATTCTTCCCCTTCAAAATCCCTTATGTATTGCTTAGAAAACAAAATTATATTATTTTTAAAAGTTTTGGGGTTTTTTTTTGGAAAAACAGCAGGAAGGTGTGAATCTCTCTTTTTTTTATATTTTAATATTCCTTTTCTCCAACAAAACTAATGGAATAGTGAGAGGTTACAGGAACACTTTGCTCAGCTTTATATAAAACTGAGATCCAAGGAGTGTGACTTGCACATAACCTGGACAGGGGTGACAGGAGCTGCCACAGCCCAGGATGGGTCTGGTAACGCTGAGGTTTAACACTGGGAACTGCAGTCACACTCCAGTTCTCCCCTGCACCTCACTCTGAGCTTAGAAAAACAGAAGTTCTCTCTATTTCAGTGAAGTCTGAGATAATTTGACTGTGAATGTTGTGGCTCAAAGCCCCGGCAGTGAGTGACCAGATGGGCTGGAGGGGACAAGCCATGAGCCCAGGGCTGCAGTTTGAAAGCATTGGAATCTTTAAGAAAAGTTTGTTCCCAGCCAAAAGTCTCTTCCAAGGTAACAGACGTGTTTGTGTGTGACTTTCAAGATCCAAATAACCTGGGGGATGCAACAGAAAAAAAAGTACATGAGAAGTGGGTTACGACAGTGCACAGTCACACCAATGCAAGGCTGATTCTGTTGGACTAATTGATGGGTTTCCACCCCCCCCAAAAATGAAAAATATGCCAAAATTTAGACCCAAGTGCTGACCCAAAGGATGTTTTATCTGACAACCCCCAATAAGCAACATAATGTGTGGCTGAATGACTCATATGCTGGCACAGAAGGTTTTGATGCACTGCAGGTGCCCACACAGCAATAAAACTGAGGCCAACCCATACTTGAAAATTGAAATAAGCCAGTGAAATCAATAAGAATTATGGAAAAATCGAGTGGGGGAGAAGGAGATGTGAAAAGAAATGTATGTGCAAGAAAAATCCCAATATATGACTTCCTATAACCAAATGACACGTTACTTACACAACCATGCAGAACATCATGAAGATATTCCACAAGGCAATGAAGATTCGAAAATACCTGAGACTCAGCAAGAACTCTCTGATATTGTCACCTAGAAACCAAGAGAAGAAGCCTTTGATGTGAAAAACACCCGACAATACACTGACAAGTCACATTTTCAGTGCTGCCTGAAAAGCACAAGCAACTGTGACAGAAAAAAAACCCCTCAAACAATCAAAAACACACCAAAAAGTTCAGATCACAAAACGCTGAAACTTGAAGGTTTAGGTGAATGATGGATGCTTTGTTCAGTGGCAAAATAACCAATAAATGATAAAAAGGGTTCTCACTAAACGTAAAAAGGGAAGAGCAGCCTCATTGTAGTTCACAGCCTTCCTGGGATTTTTAAGTAGCAAACAGAGGGA
The DNA here is from genome assembly GCF_003945725.1 of Corapipo altera. Taxonomy (NCBI): domain Eukaryota; kingdom Metazoa; phylum Chordata; class Aves; order Passeriformes; family Pipridae; genus Corapipo; species Corapipo altera. The sequence goes on from NW_020887774.1 coordinate 3,021, forward strand.
GCAGCACAAGTGTATCCACATGGAAATGGCAACCAGGTGGTGAGCAGAGTGTTACCTCTGTAGTGCAGGCACCTACAGTCAAAAATGCTGAAAGAAATGTGCTTTTTTTGGGGGGTATTTCTTCTCAAATCCTGTTTGGGGATCACAGGGGGTTTATCACACCTGTATGTAAAACGGCACAGAGGAACATTTTCAGGCTGAAAAGCACTAAAATGGTTATTCCAGCCAGAGAGCAATTCCCATCCAACAAAACCAGCGGGGGAATTGTGGTTTGGCCAAGGCTTTCCTTTGGAAAAGCCGATTCCCGAGTGTGTTCAGGCAGCCCCGGCCCCGCTCCCGCGTCCCCTCCCGCATCCCCTCCGTTACCGGTCGTGGGTTCCCTCGGCTCCTCCCCGAATCCCTCCGTGTCCTTCCTCCTCCTGCGGTACAAGGGGGGCCGTGTGAGGCAGGTGAACCCCTTCCCAGCAAACCTCCCTCCCCTCCCTCCCTCCCCGTGTTCGCTCACAGCCTGAAGTTGAGCACAGCACCGGCGTTCACCAGCAGCGTCCTGTGGGAGAGAGGGACAGCGAGGGGGACAGGGATGGGGACAGCGATGGGGAGGGGGA
>NW_020887775.1:0-3623 GCF_003945725.1 Corapipo altera
ACAGTTCACTGCGCTTACATCTACGCTTAGGGTTTTCGCTCCTTCTGTGTGTGATGGAAGGAGATCGTGAGCGGGACCGGGACCAAGATCGAGATCGTGGTCGAGACTGTTCTGCTGATCTGTCTCTATAGCGTCTGTCCCTGTGGTCTCCGTAGTCATCCTCATATTCAGAGCGCCTGTAAGGCTCCTTTCTCTCAGGTCTTTGTCTGTAACTAGAATCAAAATAATCTCTAGAACTAGAATCAAAATAGTCTCTAGAAAACTCATTCCTAGATTCTACTGCTTCTTCTAGATGTCATAAAACCGTACACAGTGTGCCCACAAGCGTTTCTTCCGTGTTTGGAATCATTATTCCTGGAAACATATGATGCAGGAGCACCCTGGATTATCTTCTTCCACATAGGCATTTTTGCAAGTGACACCCTCTGGGTCATCAGTGACAGGATCGTATTGAGAGTCATCATACATAACTTCCAACAATGCCAATTCTCTTAGGTACTGGGCAGCGTCTTCTACCTTGGTCCACTTCCTCATGGGACACGTTAAATAGTCTTTAAATGGAAACCTTTGTCTCGCACTTAAGACAAGTCACGCCCAAAGACTGAGGTTGGGTTTCTCCTCTGCAATTAAGCGATCAAGTTCACGGTCTCCAGAGATGGAAGCTAGTTGTTCTGCTTCAGCAGTTGATAATAGGTGAGTTCTAGCCCCACGGTCTCGGCATCGGAGCAACCATGCTAGAATTCGCTCTCCAGACCAATGAGTGTAATCTTTTTGTAAGTCCCGGACTTCTGTTGGGGTCATTGGCCACGAAACTGCAGTTTCTACTTTTGGGGGTGATACTCCTCATGGAGGTAGAAATTTGTCACTGCTATCACTATCAGTCCCTGCCCCGTTATCTTCTGACTTGCTTTGATCTCCATCTGGTCGTAGACTTACACTGTCGGGCACTGATATCCATGACTTCCTTGCCACTACAGGGACGAGAGGTATCTCAGGTGGTGTAGACTGAGTTCCACTTTCAGTGGATGTAGTAGAGGTGGCGCTGGTCTCAGGTGGCATGGTTTGAGTTTCTGCCTCAACCTTAGCCTTCTGAGCATAGTCCACAGTAGCTCGATAGGCACTCACCAGGCCCCAGTACAAAGCAAAAAACTGCGTATTTGGGTCCTCATAAGAAAAACACCCTTCTGCCAAACTGTGGTGGTTTGGGCTAGGCCTTCCTTGGTGACCAGTTTGTAACCAAGGAAGGGTCCAGATTTACCCAGTATTCCCTACGATTTTTACATAAGCCAGATGATAAGAAGAAAGGAGGAGAGGCCTTCGCTCTTTTTCCTTCCGGCGGCTTGGAGTTGCAGGTTCCCTGCTGTTGAGTCTGCCGTGTTGGGGAGCGAGGCCTGGTAAGACCTTGTTGATCTTGGAAGGTGGAGGTTGCCGGCAATCGTCCCGGAGCGACTCTCGGTTGTCCCAAGGAGCGTGGTGGGATATTTTCTTTGCGAACTCTTTAGTTACTAGATCTTAGGCTACTGATTGGTATATATATATATATTTTATTTTGGTTTTGTTCCCTTTCCTTTCCCCCTTCCCCTTCCCTTGTGAAATTGTATATATTTTAAATTGTATATATATTTCAATTGTAACATAAGTGTAAATATATTTATATATATCACTTTAGTTGTCTCTCTCGTTTCGGGTTATCTTAATTGGTTGTTTTTCTCCCTCTTCTCCCTGAGGTTTGGGGGGGGGGTACTTCTGGTGGTAAGGTTTGGAGACTTGGCAGGGAGTCAGTTTCAAACCATATCGCATTATCTGGTGTTTCCGCCCGGTTATCTCCGGTTATCTTGGTTTGTTTTGTTTTTGCCACGGTTGTTTTGGAACAAGTCTGGGAAGGGTGCCAAGTTGGTGCAACCACTGCCCATTGTTTGGGAACACTACCGGGAGAGTTGCCAAGAACCTATTGTTTATATAAATATAGCTTTGTTTGGGAACAAAGAGAGAAAAGTATATAAACATGGCCTTTTTATTCATTTTCTTGGTTATTTTGGCCGGTTTTATATATGTTGCTGGGTATCCAGTGAGAACTAACCCAAAAGGCATCTACCAATATCTGCCTTTCCTTAATTATGACATCAAAGGCCTAGTGGCTGAGGTCCCTGGAATCAAAATTGGCCCCAATCCTTACATAAATTGTTTGGCAACAGTTATACTATTCCTAAAAGCCATGGAAGTGGTGTTTAACACTGGAAAGGTGGTGCGGTACTGCTTTTCTTGTTGCAGGAAACGCCAAAACTCAAAGGGATTTGCTGGAACTTTGGGAAGGGCCTTGAGAAAACCAGTCCCTGGATGGCAAGGAATCTGGGTCAACATTGGTAAATTGGTAGGGCACGTGACACCTCCCATTAGTTGGGATTTCACACCAGAGCAAGTGTTTGATCCTGATGAGGTGGCACGTCGTCTGGCTGAAGGGTGTTTATCTTACGAGGACCCAAATATGCAGTTTTTTGCTTTGTACTGGGACCTGGTGAGTGCCTATCGAACTACTGTGGACTATGCTCAGAAGACTAAGGCTGAGGCGGAAACTCAAACCCTGCCACCTGAGACCAATGCCACCTCTACTACATGCACTGAAAGTGGAACTCAGTCTACACCACCTGAGATACCTCTCGTCCCTGTAGTGAAAAGGAAGTCATGGGTATCGGCGCCCAAAACTTTAGCCTACGACCAGATGGAGAGCAAAACAGGTCAGAAGATAACGGAGAGGGGACTGATACTGATGCCAGTGCCAGAACTCCACCTCCACGAGCAGCACCACCCCCAAAAATGGAAACTACAGAGTTGCGATCAATGACCCCATCAGAACTCTGGGACTTACAGAAAGATTACACTCGTCGGCCTGGTGAGTGAATTCTATTGTGGTTGCTCCGATGCCGAGACCGTGGGGCTAGAACTCACCTATTATCAACTGCTGAAGCAGAACAACTAGCTTCCATCTCTGGAGACCGTGAACTTGATCGCTTAATTGCAGAGGAGAAACCCAACCTCAGTCTTTGGGCGTGACTTGTCTTAAGTGTAAGACAAAGGTTTCCATTTAAAGACTATTTACCGTGCCCCATGAGGAGGTGGACCAAGATAGAAGACGCCATCCAGTACCTAAGAGAATTGGCATTGTTGGAAGTTATGTATGATGACCCTCAATACGATCCTGTCACTGATGACCCAGAGGGTGTCACTTGCAAAAATGCCCATGTGGAAGAAGATAATCCAGGGTGCTCCTGCATCATATGTCCATATCTTGACAGGAGTAATGCTTCCAAACAGTAAAGAAACCCCTGTGATCATGCTGTGTACAGTTCTGCGACATCTAAAAGAAACAGTAGAATCTAGGAGTGAGTTTTCTAGAGACTATTCTGATTCTGGTTACAGACGAAGACCTGAGAGAGATGAGCCTTACGGGCACTCTGATTATGAAGATGACTACGGAGACCACAGGGACAGACGCTACAGAGATAGATCAGCAGACCAGTCTCGACCACGATCTCGATCTTGGTCCCGGTCCCGCTCACGATCTCCTTCCGTCACACGCAGAAGGAGCGAAAACCCTAAGCGTAGATGTAAGCGCAGTGAACTGT
>NW_020887776.1:0-3623 GCF_003945725.1 Corapipo altera
CCTGTGAGCCCATGCCAGACAGGAGCTTCTCAGCAGCCAGGCAGCACCAGCAAACCAGGCAATAAATATTGCAGTGGCAGCAGGGCCGGATTTCCACGGCCCCGCCGCACCCGCCATCCATTATTCAACACGTTTCCCTCTATAAATACAGAGGTGAATAATTGATGGGGCTCAGCCCCTTCCCCCTGCCCCAGCTGGTGCCTGGTGTGGGGCCCTGATGGAGTGCTCCTGTCCTGTTTGCCAGTGCTGTGCCAAACCCTGTGACAGCGCTGGCTCCTGGCAGCCCCTGGGGACACGATGAGGAGCTGGAGTACAGGAAAGGGCTTTCAGTGCATGGATCAGGGGACAGGGACATGGCCCTGAAGCCCTGAGGGATGCCTGGCACGTCCATCCATCAGTATCTGATGGAACCTGAGGACCCTCTTCATTGTCAGCTCCCCCCGGGCCCACGATAAAAGCAAGGGAATTATTTTAGCTGCTTTATTTGGGATGAAGATGGCCAGGGCCTGATGAAGGGACACCAAGGGAGGAGCATCCTGCCTGGTAACGCTCCTGGTCAAGCTCTGTGAGCTCTGAGGATGCTCCATGCAGCCTAGGGGAGGTGGCTATTGAGAGGGATGCAGCTCAGATCCCCTGCTACCCTCAGCCCATTGCTTTCACCCTCACAGCATCCCTGGCCTCATCCAGAGCTCCTGGAGCAAGTAAGGAGGGAGCAGCCATGCAAAAAGAAGCTCAGGAGCAGAGGCAGCTGCCAGTGGCACAGCTGGTAAACCCCGTGGGATGCACAGCACGTGGTATCTCCTGAGGACACTGTTCCCAGCACAGCCGTGGGACGGGGCTGGTGGGAGCTGCTGAAGCTTCTTCCATGCTGTGGAGGTGCCAGCAGACAGCCCAGCTCAGTGGCAGCGGCCTGGAGAGATCCCAGCCTCCAGGGATGAGCCCAGCCCTGTGCAGACAGTCTGGTGCCACTCCCGACTCGGATGCAGCTGCTGCTGCCTCCACTCCCACTGCCCGACAGCAGAGCTGGGCCTCCAGTACTTGGACATGTGTTAAATTTGCTTGAGAGCAGGAGAAGAGGAGGGGGAAGAAGGAAGAAACTTAAAACCAGAGGCTGGGTTCTTGGCAGCAATTGGGGAAGCAAACAACGTGCACCAGGGTGTCTCACACAGCACAAATCCCAGCAGATAATTACTGGGTGGCACAGAAAGGCTGTTGATCCAGCATGGAGCCCACAGACAGAGCCATTCAGCAAGCTGGTTGTCTCCAGGGAGAGGGCAGGTGGTGACAGAGGGGCAACCTGGGGCCTCGGGAGCCCAAGGGGACAGTCACAGGAGGAGACAGATGCTGACAAGTCACCGGACTGAACTGCAGCCAGCAGGAGGTTTTGGAAAATGGATATAACCAGCTCAGACCTGGGCTGGTCCCCCAGGCCACACCCGGGGGGGCTCAGTGGATTCAGCAGCTTTCCCAGCCCTGCCTTGGAAAGATGAGCCAGGTCTCCACTGCCCTGGGTGCTGAGGCTGCCTGTCTGGAGCACAGAAGTCCTGAACCTTGAATGAGCTGGGAAATCACTTCAAATAGAAAGATGGCCAGAGATTCAGGCCTCTGGGCACAGGCAGCTCCAGGCAGTGGTGGCAGGAGGCTGGGCAGGCATTTCTTTCGGGGAAAATGGGCAGGCAAAGGTTTGGGTGTTCCTACCGCTCTCAGGAGCAGGACTGTGGTTGGGCAAAGACCCAGTGTGGAGAAGGTGGGCTGGGGGCACACACTGGGGAGGGGAGTGGGTCCAATAACCGTTCTCTCCTCCCTCTCTGGCAGCACTGGGATTTGCCCTCCCTTGCTGCAGGAAAGCCCCTGCCTGCAGCCAAGTAGCCCCCCAGGCTCCTGCACCCCAGGGCTGAGGCCACATTCCTCCAAGCTACAAAATGTAATTACCACATCCCATGGAGATTCCAACTGCTGTGTGCTGGGACACCCAGGGCATGCCCTGTCCTGCCCCAGGCCCTCCCAACCCACTGAGACAGGGATGGACAGGGACACACAAATCTGTCTGCCTTGGAAGTGTCAGTACAGATCGTCTCTGATGTTCCAGCAGCTCCATGAGCACCTCCATATGCTTTTTGACCACCCCAAAGCAGGAGGAGAGCAGAGATTTGGCCTTGTCTCGCTGACATCTCACTGTTTGCAGATTGCGTGGCTGGGCCAACCCTCATTGTCAGGGTTGTTCAGCATTGGTACAACCATCCTTGCTGGGATCTCACAGGAACAGCCCAGATTTGCAGCCCCATAGACAAGCCCCCTTTGCTCTCACAGGCTCATGGGGAAGTGTCCTGCAGCAGTGGAGTGGCAGCTCCCAGTCCCCAGTGGGAGAAAACCTGACAAAAGCAAAGGTCAAAGTCCTTCAGTTCCCAAATCCACTCCAGGGTGCACATTTCACAGGAGATGTCACTGCCAGAGAAGTCACTTCATTCAGGAGGGTTTTGTCACCCACAACAAGTGATGATGCAGTGCTGGGGGGCGGATTTGACGCAGGAAGAGAGAAGAAAACGGGGCTCTAAGAGCCTGTCATCACAAACATTGCACAGACAATGAGGATGCTGGGAGGAACAGGACGGAAGCTGCCAGGAAGACAGAGCTTGTCCAAGCTGCTGGAGAGTTTACCAACAGCTGGTAGTGAGGAGGGATGAGGGCCTCGAGATGGGCAGGATGATCAGTCACCCTGTTAGTGCTGCCCTGGGTGGTGTTGCCTGGGAGATCCCGGGCTCCTGGATCAGACAGCTGTGGTCAGGCTCGGGGGCGAGCTCTGGGGCATCTGGGGTCGGAGAGGCCACGAGACCCCCCGGACTGGCCGGCGAGGAGCCGCCGGGATCCCGGCACGGCGGAGAGGGGCCGGTCCCGGCAGCACCGCGGACAGCGGCCCCGGGCAGCACCGCGGACAGCGGCCGAGCCCGCCGGCCCCGGGCCGCCGCACCCCGCAAGGGAGCCCGCAAACGTGGCCCTGCGGGACCCCCCTGCCAGGTCCCTGTGAGCATCCGCTATCGCCCTGCCAGGGCCCTGAGAGGATCCACCATTGCCGCACCAGGTCCTTGTCAGAGATCCCACTATTGTCCTGCCAGGTCCCTATAAGGATCCACCATTGCCCTGTCAGGTACTTGTAAGAGATCCTGCTATGATCCTGCCAGGACCCTGTGAAAATCCGCTATTACCCTGCCAGGTCCTTGTAACAGATCTTGCTATCACCCTGCCAGGACCCTGTGAGGATCTGCTATCACCCTGCCAGGTCCCTGTAAGAGAACCTACTATCACCCCACCAGGTCCCTGAGAGGATTTACTATTGCCCTGACAATTCCCTGTGAGGATCCACTGTTGCCCCACCTGCTCCTTGTGAGACTCTCCTATCACCCTGCCAGGTCCCTGCAGCCCCCACTCCTGCCTCCCTGGCCTGCCCTACCCCCCTGTTATTGCCCTGCCAGGATCCAGAGCTGCTGTGAAGTGATTTCTGAGGGGCCTCTGCTCCAGTGGCCGAGCTGCAGGGCAGTGAAAGTCATTGCTGCCGGCTGTCTGCACACACACACACAAACACACACACACACACACACACACACACACACACACACACACACACA
>NW_020887777.1:0-3623 GCF_003945725.1 Corapipo altera
TCAACTGCGAGAAAGAAAACCAGACACAAGATCTGAGTAGTGTGGCATGTGACCCCAGCCCCCGTGATCCCTCTACTCACCGTCACCCAGGCAGGTCCTCCTGTCACTGGCTCTGAACAGACTTGGACAATGTGCTGTCATCTTCTGGGATACCTGAGCGAGTGAAAGACAAAATTAGAGGCATTTCTAAAGCTGCAGAGGATCCAGGCTCCTCCTGCTGCCTCCCCGACTCACCTAGAAGGCTCCTCTCTCTTCAGCTGCTCCCAAGGCCTCCCCTGCAAATGAAAGGGGTAAATGCTCAAACACTGAGCTCTCAAACACTTAGGGATGGCTCACAAGCAAAGCCAAAAATCTCTTAAGCCCATCAGACTGCACGCCGAAGCGTTGCTACACACCCTGAAGTGGACAGACAGTTGCTGCGAGACAACACGGACGCGGAGGCTTGTGCTGACGTACTGCCTCATCCTGGTTATCTTGGTTCCTTCAGCTTGATCTCTTATAGGATGGACCTTCGGCACCTTCAGCACACGGGCAAAGGGTTGTGTATCGCCTGGAAAAACAATTAAACAGCTACAACATAGATGCACAGATTGACCACACAGACAACATCCTCAAACTAACTCCAAACTCCGTTCGGGATTAAAATTCTCACCTTGCTCGTCTCCCTGCTGAGCCGCTACCCCTCGAGACCGAGTGGGCCCAATCTGGAAAATAAAAAACAAAAGGCACAAGATAAAGGACTCCTGTGGCTAAAATTGACATCCTGCATCCAACACCTAATACAACCTTCTTACCAGGCTGCTTCAACTTCTCTCAGTCTGGGGTACATTGTGTCCGCTTATCTGAAAAAAAAACCCAAGAAAAAAAAAAAGGGTTAGTCAGGTCACCCACATGATCACTGAGACCTTAACCACTTAACTCATTTCCACTGAGCGAGTGAGAACTCTGACCACAGCCTACAAGAATACAAATGACAACCCAGGTGCGAGGCCCTGCTGTCCAAGTACCATCAGCTCCACAACACTCGGCTATAACGATGGCACACGAGTTATGTACGCCCGCTCCATCCGGTAGGACCGTACAGCCATCGGCTCCACTGCCTGAGGTAACTGACATGCTGATGGGAGACTCTGAGCAATATTCTATCTACCCACTGATCCATGGAGCAGGGCAGAGCAGTTCCAGGCTGACCCCAAGTGAGACACCCCGCACCTGTGACAACACACATCATGTGACACAATTAAGAGACAAAGGACACAAAATATGGATGAGACAGAGGACGTGACACAGATTGGAACTGCTCTGCCCTGCACACGTGAATCCAATGATACAAAGTAAGTCCTTCCTTCCACGTGTCCAAATAATCTGTTACAAAATACCCATTGCACTGCACTAATTTCAAAAATCCCTCCGGGCGAGGCACACACTGGCACCGACTCCCAACCCCTCTCTGGGTCTTTGCCCTGCACTTATCTTGCCGACAGCCGGGGACGAGAATCCATCTTTGATGCAGAGGAGGGGCACCCGGGCTGGCTCAGAGGTTCCTGTCATCATGAGAGTACTCCAAGTCAACTACGAGAAAGAAAACCAGAAGCGATATGTCAGTTGTGTGCCATGGGGCTCAAACCACAGTGGTCTCCCTACTCACCATCAGCGAGACCAGACCGGAGTCTGACACTGTGGCTGTCACCTTCCGCGATACCTGAGTGAGTGAGACACAACATTAGAAGGCATCTCTGAAGCTGCAGTGGATCCCTGCTCCTCCTGCTGCCTCCCCAACTCACCTAGAAGGCTCCTCTCTCTTCAGCTGCTCCCAAGGCCTCCCCTGCAAATGAAAGGGGTAAGTGCTCAAACACTGAGCTCTCAAACATTTAGGGATGGCTCACAAGCAAAGCCAAAAACCTCTAAACACCATCAGACTCCACGCCAAAGCGTTGCTACACACCCTGAAGTGGACAGACGGCCGCTGTGAGACAACACGGACGTGGAGGCTTGTGCTGACGTACTGCCTCATCCTGGCTATCTCGGTTCCTTCAGCTTGATCTCTTATCGGATGGACCTTCGGCACCTTCAGCACACGGGCAAAGGGTTGTGTATCGCCTGGAAAAACAATTAAACAGCTACAACATAGATGCATAGATTGACCACACAGACAACACCCTAAAACTAACTCCAAACTCGGTTCAGGAGTAAAATTCTCACCTCACTCATCTCCCTGTTGAGCTGCTACCCCTCAAGACCGATTGGGCACCATCTGGAAAATAAAAACCAAAAAGGCACAAGATAAAGGACTCCTGTGGCTAAAACTGACATCCTGCATCCAACACCTAATACAACCTTCTTACCAGGCTGCTTCAGCTTCTCTCTGTCTGGGGTACATTGTGTCTGCTTCTCTGAAAAAAAAAACCAACAAAAAACAAAGGGTTAGTCAGGTCACCCACATGGTCACAGAGACCTTAACCACTTAACTCATTTCCACTGAGCGAGTCAGAACTCTGACCGCAGCCTACAAGAATACAAATGATAACCCAGCTGCCAGGCCCCGCTATCCAAGTACCATCAGTCCCACAACACTCGGCTATAACGATGGCACACCAGTTATGTACACCCGCTCCATCCGGCAGGACCGTACAGCCATCGGCTCCACTGCCTGAGGTAACTGACATGCTGATGGGAGACTCTGAGCAATATTCTATCTACCCACTGACCCACGGAGCAGGGCAGAGCAGTTCCAGGCTGACCCCAAGTGAGACACCCCGCACCTGTGACGACACACACCATGGGACACAATTAAGAGAAGAAGGACACAAAACAGGGATGAGACAAAGGACGTGACACAGACCGGAACTGCTCTGCCCTGCACAAGTGAATCCAACAATACAAAGTAAGCCCTTCCTTCCATGTGTCCAAATAACCTGTTACAGGACACCGATTGCACTGCACTAATTTCAAAAATCCCTCCAGGTGAGGCACACACTTGCACCGACTCCCAACCCCTCTCTGGGTCTTTGCCCTGCACTTATCTTGCCGAGAGCCGGGGACATGAATCCATCTTTGATGCAGAGCAGGGGCACCTGGGCTGGCTCAGAGGTTTCTGCCATCGTCAGACTACTAGGAGTCAACTGCGAGAAAGAAAACCAGACACAAGATCTGAGTAGTGCGGCACGTGGCCCCAGCCCCCGTGATCCCTCTACGCACCGTCACCCAGGCAGGTCCTCATGTCACTGGCTCTGAACAGACTTAGACAATGTGCTGTCATCTTCTGGGATACTTTACACCCTGTCCCTCTGACATGGGAACGAAATGATTTACCCAAGTCACCCAGACAGCTGGGAAGAGCTCAAATAATCTCCCTTCTCTTTAAGCAAACCACCCAGGGTCACTGCCTGCAGCCAAAGACTGCAGCTGTAATTGCACAGAATATCTGGGTGAAGAAGAGAAAAACTTAAGTGGCACATCAGAAAAGTCAGTGGATGCCTTCACAGACATTTAGGGGGCTCCTGGACCCGGCTGTCCAACCCAGCAGAGAAAGCTTGTACCCTTTGTCCTGTTGCACGAGATTGTCCCACAGTTTGTAATGCCTAAGAGCATCTCTTCAGGTGGAGGTCCACACTCTTGTGCAT
>NW_020887778.1:0-1607 GCF_003945725.1 Corapipo altera
GGTTCCAGGGGTGTCCCAGGGGTATCCAAGGGATCCTGGGATGAACTGAGGTGTCCTGGGAATGTTTTGGGGGGGAAAAAAGGGAGTTCCAGGGGTGTCCCGGGGGTATCCAAGGGATCCTGGGATGAACTGGGGTGTCCTGGGAACATCCCGGAGGGTGTCCTGGAGGGGTTCCAGGAGTATCCCAGGAATCCCAGGGGTGTCCTGGGAGTGTCCCAGGATTTCCAGGGATGTCCTGGGGTTTCCAGGGGGTCCAGGGGTATCCCAAGAGGGTCCCAGAGGTGTCCCAGGGGTATCCCGGGAGCATCCCAGGTTTTCCTGGGGGGTGTCCCAGGGGGGGTGACCACCCCCAGGAGAAGATCCAACGGCTCTTCCAGGTTCTCCCAGTCCCCAGGGATGATCCCACCGGGACTCCCAGCAACCTTTACTGGGCTGAACTGGGCCAGCTCCTCCTGGGGGGGGGGGGGGGGGGGGAAGGGGCTGTCCCGGGCCTCACGGAGCCCCTCTGGAATTCCAGAAGGAGGATTCGCTCCGTCGGGCGACGTGGGAGAAGAACCTGCGGCTGGTGACGCTCCACAACCTGGAGCATTCCCTGGGAATCCGCTCCTACACCCTGGGAATGAACCACCTGGGGGACATGGTGGGTGCGGGAAGCGCCTCCGGAATTCCCACCACGGAGGGGGGATTTATCCGGGATATCGGCGGGTCTGGGGGGGGGGGAATCCCTGTGGGGATCCAGGGAGAGGCTGCTCCGACGTTCCGGCCGGAATTCCGCGAGGGAAGAACTCCTCGAGGTGGGATTTGGGGCCATCCCGGTCCTTAGGGATGTTTATGGATCATCCCTCCTCCCTGTCCCGGGGTTTAATGACGCAACACCCAAATTCCAGGGATTTTGGAGGCCGGAGCTGAGCTCTGTCCTTCCTTTTCCAATGAAAATCCGGACATGAAATGGAAGAGTTAAGAAGGGATTTAATTCGAAACTCAACCCAACTTCCAGGGATTTTGGCTTTTTTTTTTTTTCCCCTCTCGCCTTTTCCAACCAACGTTTGGAATTTAAATGGAAAGCTAAAAGATTAAAGGAGGGATTTGACGACCCAACCCGACTTCCAAGGATTCTAGGGGGGCTGGATTCGAGCCCTGTTTTCCCTTTTCCTGTAAAAAACAAGGACTTGAGGATTCCCCGAACCCGCCTCTTCCAGCTCGGGATTCCCAGCCTCGGGTGGAATTTGCGGAGAGCGGGAATCACCCTCTGGAATTTTGTCCCGTTCCCAGACCAGTGAGGAGGTGGCGGCGGCGCTGACGGGGCTCCGGGTGGCTCCTCGTCCACGTGGGAACTCGGCATTCCCGGCCCGGCCGGTCGGGAACGTCCCGGAGGAGATGGATTGGCGGGAGAAGGGATGTGTCACCGAGGTGAAGAACCAGGTGAGGCCCTCCCTGGGAGCCTCCGGGAGATCCCAGATCCTGAACCTTCTCCGGGGGTTCCCAAATCCTTCTCCATTCCCAGATCCTGAACCTTCTCCGGGGGTTCCCAAATCCTGAGCCTTCTCCATTCCCGGATCTTGAACCTTCTCCAGGGGTTCCCAAATCCTTCTCCATTCCCAGATCCT
>NW_020887778.1:1617-3622 GCF_003945725.1 Corapipo altera
GCCTTCTCCAGGGGTTCCCAAATCCTTCTCCATTCCCAGATCCTGAATGTTCTCCATTCTCAGATCCTGAGCCTTCTCCAGATTATCCCAGATCCTGAACCTTCTCCATTCTCAGATCCTGAGCCTTCTTCCAGATCCTGAACCTTCCCCCAGATCCTGAATGGAGAATCTGGGATTCTCCATTCCCAGATCCTGAATTTTTTCCAAGAGTTCCCAGCTCCTGAACCTCCTTCCAGATCCTGAGCCTTCTCCGTTCGCAGATCCTGGCCCTTCTCAGGAATTCCCAGATCCTGAACCTTCTCCAGGAATTCCCAGATCCTGAACCTTCTCCAGATTATCCCAGATCCTGAACCTTCTCCATTCCCAGATCCTGATCCTTCTCAGGAGTTCCCAGATCCTGAACTTTTTCCCAGTGTTCCCAGATCCTGATCCTTCTCAGGAGTTCCCAGATCCTGAACCTTCTCCAGGATTTCCCAGATCCTGAACCTTCTCCAGGATTTCCCAGATCCTGAGCCTTCTCCAGATTATCCCAGATCCTGAACCTTCTCCCAGCTCCTGACCCTTCTCCCGGAGTTCCCGGGGAGCGCCTCCCGAGCCCTCTCCGTGCCTTTCCCAGGGCGCCTGCGGATCCTGCTGGGCCTTCAGCGCCGTGGGAGCTCTGGAAGCGCAGGTGAAGCTGAAAACCGGGAATCTGGTGTCCCTGAGCACCCAGAACCTGGTGGATTGCTCCGGGATGTACGGGAACAAGGGCTGTGCCGGCGGCTACATGACCGAGGCCTTCCAGTACATCATCGACAACCACGGCATCGAATCCGAGGAATCCTATCCCTACACGGCCCAGGTGGGAGCTCGGGAAGCGCGGCTTTCCCGGGAATTTCCCCAGGGCGTCGCGGGTGTGGTCCCTGTTTTCCTTCCTTCTCCTCCTCTCCCAAGGAATCCCCCCCTTCCCAGGATTCCTGGTGGCTTCTCCCACCGTCGGCTCCGGATCCAAACCCTTCCCAGGAAGCCTGGGAGTGTTTTGAAGGGAATGACTGGGCCAGGAGCTGGAATTCCTGCCTGGTTGTTTCACCATTTCTTGGGCAAGGAGCCGGAGGGGAGGGAAAAGTGGGTCAGGAGCCTCTGGAAAACACGATCTGGGGAATGTGGGTCAAAACAACGACTCGGCCCAAGGAAAAAAGTGGGATTTAACTCCCTGGATGTGGAGACACGGAGGGAAAAGCTGCTCTTCCCGGTGTCCGGAGGGAATGGGAAGAGGCTGTGGATGGGGAGGATGAGGATGGAGCTCCAGGGAAAAAGAGGATGAGGATGGAGCTCCAGGGAAAAAGAGGATGAGGATGGAGCTCCAAGGAAGGGTTTGGATGAGGATGGAGCTCCAAGGAAAAAGAGGATGAGGATGGAGCTCCAAGGAAGGGTTTGGATGAGGATGGAGCTCCAGGGAAAAAGAGGATGAGGATGGAGCTCCAGGGAATAGGGAGGATGAGGATGGAGCTCCAAGGAAAAAGAGGATGAGGATGGAGCTCCAGGGAAAAATAGGATGAGGATGGAGCTCCAGGGAAAAAGAGGATGAGGATGGAGCTCCAGGAAAGAGTTTGGATGAGGATGGAGCTCCAAGGAAGGGTTTGGATGAGGATGGAGCTCCAAGGAAAAAGAGGATGAGGATGGAGCTCCAGGGAATAGGGAGGATGAGGATGGAGCTCCAAGGAAGGGTTTGGATAATGGTGGAGACTCGTGCTGGGTTTTCTTGGGATCGGGAAGGGAAACCCAACCCCAGGGAAGGCCCCGGAGTGCTGATTTTTTGGGAAAAAAGGGAACAACTTTTCGGCTCCTCCCAGGAATCTCCCCCCCAACCTCCATCTAGAAAAAACATCGATCCCAAAAAAATCCACGGGGACGGGGAGGAAATCACGGAAGGGGTGAAAACCCAGAGGGGTTGAGGGGCCGTTCCTGGGGGGGGTCCCTCCGGCTCTCCTGTCCCTCATTCCCGGCTCTCCTGTCCCTCATTCCC
>NW_020887779.1:0-3620 GCF_003945725.1 Corapipo altera
CCCCCCCTAAAGTTTAATCTGTATCATCATAACAAAAGCATAGAATGGTTATCTGAAAAAAAAAAAAACCAAAAAAACTAAACACGCAAACATGAGTCTATTTAGATGATATTCATTTTACTGTCTGCAACATACCATCCCACAGTCTCTTCCGTGTAAAGTTTTAAATTTTAGTAAAAAACAACTGAAACAAAACACATCAAACAATCCAGACAAGACAACCAATATATCAAACTTGACTATTAGAATCAGTCATAGGCTTATATTTCTTATTCCTAAGAGCAAGTCATCATTCATCAGAACATAGAGATACATTCTCAAGATGTGTTGTATCTTTTTTCCTCCCTCCCACACAGATGTTCTTTAGTTCTCCAGCTTTAAGGTATCAGCTTCCCAACACCTGTCTATCTCCGTAACACATTAAAGCACCCATCCAAAATAAACCCACCATTTTACAAAAAGGAGTTTTAATTCTAATTGTTGCTCTGCACTAATCAGGTGCACAGTTCAATTAGAGAAATACTTATGCTCTTTAAAAGCACATTAAAACAAGACCTGGCTGGAACCACATGTACACAAAAAAATTACCTTCTATGAACAAACAACAGCTGTTTTGCTTTAGGAGCAGAACACTTGGCACAGTGCCACTTTCCAAAAGGATGTTTAGAAACAGACAAAAATAATTAAGTTCTCCTCCCATGAAAAAAAAATTATATATATATATTTTCATGTTTCACGCTATACTTACCAAGCTTAAGTTTTTCTATAAAATCAGTGAACTAGTAACAAGTTAGTTGGGTGATTATCTGTATCTTGCTTTACTAAGTCACGTTATCTCTGCAGTATGTGGCAGTATGTGGCACAAATGGTTGGAAAACTACTTTTGGTTTTCCTTACTTGACATTAAGTAGACCTCTGAAGCTCAGAAAATAAATAAAGTATAGCACAGGCTCTTCTTCCCAGATCACAGTTTGAAGTTATTAATTCACTCCTCTTTCTCCCCTACTTAGCAGGATTAGTATATTCTATCAAGAAAATGGATAGTTTCCATCCAGCATGCATATGGCCAGGTAAGTTCAGACATACCAAAATATCAAATCTGCACTTACTTTTCTTTCAAGAGACACTTCAAACAAGACTAAATAGAGTGTGTCACTGCTCAGACCAAACTGATTTGTGACAAGCCATAGCACTGCTTGTTTAAAAGAGCAGAAAGATCAAGGGAGACAGAAGCAGTTGTCTTCTTTTTAAGAACCCCCACTACTTTGAAAACAAACCTTTTTATCTGCAGGAAAAAAAAGTCTTTTCTCTAAACCTCCTTTGTAGGCTACAGTTTTAACTCATGTATATAAAGTTGTCCAGTTATCAGCTTGTAACAAACTGCCAAAAAACCCCAAGGCTTCAACACTCTTAAATGTGCCAGAAGTACTGATATTCAATAGATAATCAACATACAAAAATCTGTCAAACCCATTACGTTTACTTCAGGAAAACAAAACCATCAAGATACTAGTAACTTTGTAAACCACCAGCTAAAGATATAATTAGAGTGCCACATAAGTGTTTGATCCCTGTGAAAAAGGGAGGTTTATGCTTAAAGTTTTATCACTAATAAAAATCACATTGTGAAATGAATAGACCATAAAAATTAGCTTGTTTTTTAACCAACACTTAAGACAAAATAATTCAGAACTTGCAGGTAACATCTGACATACTTCTTTAGTCACTTCAGTAACTTTTCTTTTTCTTCAAGTGTTGGTATTTTCCATTTAAAGTATGTAAACAAACAATATGTGATTTCTGTAAGAAGCAAACTAAATTAAGGCAGAAGCATTCTGAAATACTGAACATGAAAGCACAGAGCTAACACATGCACTAAGTATAAACAGGCCTTTTGAAAACTTTTGTTGAAGCCGCTCAGCGTTTTTTGACCAAGTCACCAACAATAAGACAGACTATATAGAAAGGAGGGAAGAAAGCACTTGTTTGGCTGACAAATCTTCCTCACATGAAGTATCTACAGTATTCCAATATTCCAATCAGACAGATAAAAAGAAAGTTGAGATATATACAAAAAAGTATATATTACTTATTTTCAGTAAGTCAGAAACATATGTTCAGCAGTACAGAAATTGCATACTTACGTTAAGTTAAATTTAAAATTAAATTGCCAAGTTGAAGTTCCTGGAGGATATTCTCCTTGCTCATTCATAAATGTCAGTCCTAGTTGAATTATTTTTAGCAAGTCGACATTGCAGCGCAATAGTTGGTACTGATAGTCTGCATTGCTTCTGAATTCTCCAATAGGTCTTGCAACCACTCCTGGAAATTCTGTGTCCTGCAAGAGCAGAATTAAAACTTGAACAGACAACAAACATAAAGACGTACATGGCTCATTTGTAATATCTAACAGTTTCATAGCTGAACTGCATGTAAATTTAGCTTTTAAAGAGGTAACGAATCACCATCCTAATGTACATATACATCAAGAACCAATTATTCTTTCAACCAAACTGGATGAAGAAGTTTAATGACTCAACTGAAGTCACGATGGTTTTTGAGATAATTTGGTACAGAGGTTGAGCGCCCACTTACCATGG
This sequence comes from Corapipo altera, assembly GCF_003945725.1. Lineage (NCBI taxonomy): Eukaryota > Metazoa > Chordata > Aves > Passeriformes > Pipridae > Corapipo > Corapipo altera. The sequence goes on from NW_020887779.1 coordinate 2,601, forward strand.
CTACATAGTTATACTTCCGTATAACTTGACGAATTTTCTTCATCTCTTCATCCAAGTTACAAGCCCAAACTTCACAGATTCTTTGGCTATGGTCTACAGTAGCTGCTGGCATAGTGGGGGGCTTTAGAGACCATACATCAAAAACTACACTTGAGTGATGATCAGTTTCATAAAGAGAAGTTCAACTGTTTATTGTTTTTAGCCTAAGAGATAAAGAAAGGAAAGCATCAGAGCGTTTTTACTCTTCACTTATCTGAAAAAAAAAAAGCTTTAACCACCACGACCAAGCTTTATTCTTATAGATTTCATAAAAGCAGGACAACATAGCCACCAAAGCCACGTGAATTTCTGCCGAGTTCATATTACCATCGGAAACTAAAACTCTGCAGTTGGTTATCAACTATTTCTTGCGCCAAGTCGGCAAACCGGGGAGGCGCGATCGTAACGCAGATACCGAAGGGACACCCGAGCCCACGGGCGCTGCTGCCCCGCGGGTCGGAAGGGCGCGTTCCCGCGGAACCCCGGGCTGCGTGCAGCCGGGAACGAAGCGGCGCACCAGCGTCACGCCAAACCCGGGGGCCCCACGGGCGAACTCCCGAAGCGTGCGCGACTCCTCCGGCTCCCAAGGGTTGCGCGCGGGGACCGACACAGGGACGCGAGCTCGGCCGGCCCCGGCCGCGTCCCTGCGCGTGTGGAAGACCCCGGGAGCGGCGGGAGGAGCGGAAGCCGAGGTGTTCCCTCGGGTCCAGCTGCGGTGCCCCCACCCCGCTCACCGCTGGCGCTCGGGCCGGGCCCGGCGGCTCTGGGAGGCCCCGCGCGGCCCCCGCGAGCCGCAGGACGCGCTGCTGCCCCGGCGCCGCCGCCGCGCGCACAAAGCCATTGCGTCATCGCCGCGCGACGCGCCCTTTCCCCGCTCCGCTCTGGTCCAATCGTCGCCCGCCCCGCCCCGCCCCCTGCCCTCATCCCGCCCCGCCCCCGCCGCGGCGCGATCGGTGTCGCGCGGAGGTGACGTCTCCCCCC
>NW_020887780.1:0-677 GCF_003945725.1 Corapipo altera
GGGGGGGGGGGGGGGGGGGGGGGGGGGGGGGGGGGGGGGGGGGGCGGCCCCCCCACCCCCGCGTCTGCCGCTATTCTGGGGACACGGCGACAAATATAGAGCGGCCACCCCCGGCACGGGGGACACCCCCACGGAGGGGGGGACACGGGGGGGACACGGGGGGGCACCGATAAGGGGGCATCTACACGGGGGCACCCCCACGGGGGGGGCATCGAAAGGGGGGCATCGACACGGGGGCACCCCCACGGGGGGTGCATCGAAAGGGGGGCATCGATAAGGGGGACTCCCCCACGGGGGTCACGGGGGGCACGAGGGAGGCGGACACGGGGGGGACACGGGAGCGGCGACTCGGGTGGGGGACAGACACGGGGGGCACCGTCCCGGGGGGGTGACAACAGGGGCACACCGGGACAAGGGGACACGGGGAGCCTGGGACGTGGGGACAGGGGACATCGGGATGGGGGACACCGGGACAGGGCGACACGGGGGCATCAGGACGTGGGGGGACTGGGACACCGGGAACTGGGGACACTGGGACTGGGGCACACGGGGACTGGGGCACACCGTGTCACCCGGCCGTGGGGACACTGGGACAGTGGGAGGGGTGCTGGAGGACAGGGAGAGGGGAGGGGGACAGGGACAGGGACAGGGACAGGGACAGGGACAGGGACAGGGAC
>NW_020887780.1:687-1716 GCF_003945725.1 Corapipo altera
GGGACAGGGACAGGGACAGGGACAGGGACAGGGACAGGGACAGGGACAGGGACGGACCGGGCGGGACGGTCACACACCGCAGAGAGACTGGACTGGGACTGGGATGGACTGGGATGGGCTGTAGTGGGACAGAGATGTACTGGGATGGGGCTGTGCTGGGTTGGAGCTGTGCTGGGACTGGGTTATATTGGAACGGGTTTATACTGGGATGGGGCTGGACTGGAATGGATTTATACTGGGATGGGGCTGGACTGGGATGGGTTTATACTGGGATGGGGTTGAACTGGGACAGGTTTATACTGGGATAGGGCTGGACTGGGACGGGTTTATTCTGGGATGGGACTGGACTGGGACAGGTTTATACTGGGATGGGGTTGGACTGGGACAGGTTTATACTGGGATGGGGCTGGACTGGGACGGGTTTATTCTGGGACGAAGCTGTGCTGGGATAGATCTGTATTGGGATGGGGTCGTACTGGGAGGGAGCTGTGCTGGGATGAGTTTATACTGGGATGGATCCGTACTGGGGTGGATCCGTACCGGGGTGGGGTTGTACTGGGATGGGACTGTGCTGGGACAGGTTTATACTGGGATAGGGCTGTACAGGGATGGGTTTATACTGGGACAGGGCTGTACTGGTTCGGGTTTATACTGGGAAGGGGCTGTACTGGAATGGATTTATACTGGCACGGGGCTTTGCTGGGGTCGGGCTGTGCTGGGATGTAGCTGTACTGGGACAATACTGTACTGGGACAATACTGTACTGGGATGGGGCTGTACTGGGACGGGGCTGTACTGGGATGGGGCTGTACTGGGACAGTGCTGTACTGAGACAATGCTGTACTGGGACAGTGCTGTACTGGGATGGGGCTGTACTGGGACAGTGCTGTACTGGGATGGGGCTGTACTGGGATGAGTTTATACTGACTGGGATGGATCCATGCTGGGCTGGGGCTGTACTGGGACGGGGTTGTACTGGGATGGGGCTGTACTGGGATGGATCTGTACTGGGATGAGTTCACACTGGGA
>NW_020887780.1:1726-3619 GCF_003945725.1 Corapipo altera
GGGGCTGTACTGGGATGGATCTGTACTGGGATGAGTTCACACTGGGACTGGGCTGTACTGGGATGGGGCTGTACCGGGACAGGGCTGTACTGGGATAGGTTTATACTGGGATGGAGCTGTGCTGTAGTGGGCTTATACTGGGATGGGTTCATACTGGGATGGGTTTACACTAGGGTGGGTTTATACTGGGACTGGTTTATACTGGACTGGTATATACTGGGATGGGTTTAAACTGGGACTGGTTTATACTGGGACGGGTTTGTACTGGGATGGGTTTATACTGGATTGATTTATACTGGACTGGTTTATATTGGAATGGGTTTATACTGGACTGGTATATACTGGGATGGGTTTATATTGGACTGGTTTATATGGACTGGTTTATACTGGAATGAATTTATACTGGACTGGTTTGTACCGGACTGGTTTGTACTGGTTTGTACTGGACTGGTTTGTACTGGACTGGTTTGTACTGGTTTGTACTGGACTGGTTTGTACCGGACTGGTTTGTACCGGACTGGTTTGTACTGGACTGGTTTGGACTGGTTTGGACTGGACTGGCTGTTCCTGTCGTGCTGTTCCGGAACCGGCAGATGGCGCCATTTCACTTTCCCGTTGAGGCCGCGGGAGCCCAGAGTGACCAGTATAGACCAGTATAGACCAGTATAGACCAGTACAGACCAGTATAGACCAGTACAGACCAGTATGGCCCAGTACTGCTCTGCACCACTCCTGCACCCCACAAAGGCCCCCAGAACCCTCCAGATACACCCAGAAACCTGCAGGGACCCCCAGAGATCCCCAGGACCCCCCCAAACATCTCCAGGGACCCCCAAAGATCCCCAGGACCCCCCAGACATCTCCAGGGACCCCCAAAGATCCCCAGGACCCCCCAAACATCTCCAGGGACCCCCAAAGATCCCCAGGACCCCCCAGACATCTCCAGGGACCCCCAAAGATCCCCAGGACCCCCCAAACATCTCCAGGGACCCCCAGAGATCCCCAGGACCCCCCCAAACATCTCCAGGGACCCCCAAAGATCCCCAGGACCACCCCGACATCTCCAGGGACACCCAGAGATCGCCAGGACTCCCCCAGACATCTCCAGGGACCCCCAGAGATCTCCAGGACCCCCCCGACATCTCCAGGGACCCCCAAAGATCCCCAGGACCCCTCAAAGCCCTCCCCCATAGATGAAGTTGGAGACGTCCAGGGCCCACCAAAGACTCCCAGGGCCCCCCAAAGCCCACCCCAAACCTGAGACGTACCCAGACACCCCCAGGACCTCCCAGAGCCCCCCCAAACCCCCCAGATGGATCCAGGGATCTCCAGGGACCCCCAGAGCCCCCGCTGGGGCAGAGGAGGGTGGTCGGGCTGGGGACAGGGACAGGGACAGCCCTTCCCCCTCCCCCCCCCCTCCCCCCGCCCTCCCCGTAATTACGATCGTTGTCCGGCGTTAATTATCGATCCCTCCGCTCCGTGTTAATTGGCTTCGGATTCAATTAGCGCTGCCCCCCCGGCCCCCCCAAATCGATCCGCGGCGCGGGGACAGCGGGGACAGCCCGGGGGGGCACCCCCAGGGTCCCCACGGGGTTGGGGTGACCCTGGGGTCGGGGTGACCGTGGATTTGGGGTGTGGGGGGAACGCAGCACCCACCGTGGGGTTGGGGGGGTGGGCGCAGCACCCACCGTGGGAGGTGGGCCCCCCAAACATCGGGGTGCAGGTGGCAGTGGGGGAGCAGGGTGCAGGGCTCTTCTGGGGGAGCTGCTGTCCCCCACTTGAGCAGGGTCAGTTTGGGGGGGCTGGGGTGAGGGTTGGGGTGAGGGGTGGGGTCCAGGGCTGGCACTCAGGGTTCAGGGTCGGGGGACACACTGGGAACCTGGGGTTGGGGTG
>NW_020887781.1:0-3618 GCF_003945725.1 Corapipo altera
ATCTGGGATGCCGCAGCTAACGATACAATTCTAGATGGGAGTGAAGCAAGACAGCTGGGATCCCTGTCTCGAGATGTAGTCATTGATCAGGGGATTGGAAGGAAGCAGGAAACTCTCAGCCTCTGGCGGCGACTGTTGTCCAGTGTGAGGGAGAGATACCTTTGTAAGGAGGACCTCCATGTACAGCAAGGACAGTGGAACACAATGGAACAAGGTATCCGGTGCTTAAGAGAATTAGCTGTACTGGAGATAATCTTTTCAGAGGATGAAAGATTCCCTAAAAGTCCAGATGGCGTACAGTGCACATCCCAGATGTGGTTAAAGTTTGCACAACTCGGGTCAGAAACGTATTCCCTCTACTTATCAAGGCTGCAATGGAGGGAGGGAGAGGACAAGGTGGGCCCGTTGGTTAGTAAACTCAGGATTTATGAAGACACTGTCACCGCCCCATTACGAACCCACGTCTCATCTGTGGAAACCAAACTGGCTGAACATGTCCGAAGCCTGGAAGAGAAAATTGAAGAGGGCCACCAGAAGCTAAGAGAAGAAATTAAGGAAGGGATCTTCCATATCTCGCCAGGACAAACAAGAGTCTCTGCTATCAGGAGCCAGCGTCCCCCAGCTAAGGAGAGAAGGTACACTCCACGTGGCAATCTATGGTTTTACCTCCATGAACACGGAGAAGATATGAGGAAGTGGGATGGGAAACCCACCTCTGTCGGAGGACAGAAATTGTGTGAACAATTTCTATTGCATTTCTGAGACCTTCACCTTGGCATGGCTTGGTGCAGACAGTAAAAAGATACTGCACCACTGCTATGGCTGCAGGCCTTGTGCCAAGGTGAAGGAGGAGTTGTTCTGTCAGGAAAACAAGTTTTATGGACGCCTGTTGTTATCCAATTAGTACTGTACACCACAGTATGTTTTCCTTATGTGTCCAATGTGGCCTGGGGAAGAGTCACATGTCTCTGTGCCACGGGTAGCATATAAGCTGCCTTTCCTCTAATAAAGGGGACATTTTTGCCAATCATATTGATTCGTGTGCAATTCTGTCCAAGTCTCTCCGCCGATATCTGGTGCCCGTTTAACAGGGAGTCCTACTTCGCCGAGTTCTGCAGGGACGTAAGGCGGATGAAGGAGCTGAGGGAAGCGGTCGTGAAGGTAGCGCTGTCCCCGGCGCTGTAGTAAAGGCCGTGCGCACGGCACCGAGGAAATCTTACCCTGGCCCGGTGAGTCGACCGAGGGAGAGAGCATGGGGCCCGCGGCATCCAAAGGGGATGAGGCTGTGGAAACGCTCCTCCGATATATATTCTCTCTAGGAGAGCCTGTTTCTGATGAAAAAGCCCCTAAGGGGTTAATGGACTGGGTGAGAGCCAGGAATCTGCTTCCCACTGCTCACGCCGCTTTTCAGGTGTCCACAAGGGACACTATAAAGGAATTGTTTTGGGACAAGATCTCTGCGGGATCAGGAGACGCTAGAAGGTGTACTATGGTTGGGCATCTGGCAGTTGAGTCGCTACAAGACTTAAGTTCTGAGCGACGGGAACTCATAAATGTTCAAACAGCTCTGTCGGGAGACGGCGGGACTACGGCAAGTCCCTGCCCCGGTCGGTCCGTTGTAGGGGAGATCCCCGTGCCTGCGGTTGCGAAGTTGCGAATGCTAGGAAGCTTAACAGCAGCGGGATCACCTCTGTTTAGCACCGTGTATGTAGCAGCAGGACGTGTAGAGGCTGCAGGAAAATCAGTAGCGGCGGAGACTAAAGTTGGAGCCGTGCCAGCGGCACGGCTCTCTACTGCGGCTGCGCAGTTAGCAGTGTCACTCTTCACTGTGCCTGCTACTGGGCATGTGTCACCTGGAACGACGCTGCTAGGAGCCTCCGCGTCGCTAGATGGCGCTGCATCGCTGGCGCCTGAGGCCTCAATGAAACCCGGAAGACAGCCACTGTGGCTCGCTGCCTTGGCAACGGACGCTGTTTTCGGAAAAAAAAAAAACAAAACCCAAAACCCAAACCAACAAAAAAGAGGACACGCGTTTCCAGGATTATTCAAACAGCTGCCAGAGTCCGGCGTGCCGGCGCTGGCAGCCACAGCAAGAGGCGACAGAGGGACCTCAGCGACAGAGGCACCTCAGCGACAGAGGCAACGCCGACAGCTACTTCTGCAGAGCCAGCCAGACTTCTGCGGGGATCCCCGGGAGCTGCACGGCGTGAGGGGCGGCCCGGGGAACAGCAGCTCGGTGGTGACTGGCTTGCGGGGGAGTAGTCCTACAGAATCCGGACATGACAGTAATTGAGAACAGAAAGCAGAATCTCTCTCTTTAGTCCTTCTACTCACTTGTAGATGACTTAAAATTGAAAGATTGTGTTTTACTAAAAGTTAGCATGCAAGATATTTTAAGAGTTTCCCAGGGAATGAATCTTTATATAAAAACTTCAGTGAATTACCTTGTTTTTAGTTACATTTTACCCCTGTAAAAACCTTCTGCCCAAATCTCGTGTTCAGCCTTAGCAGGAGGAGACAAAAGGTTCACACAATAGAGATCATTTGTTGCTTAGCACCTGGGTGGGACTCAAACCACCTCCAGCAGTTTCTCAGATCTAGGGAGAGAGTAGAACTTACCTTACAAAAACTACAAATCTGCAAGTAGGATGAGTGGAAAGCTAACAGGCTGGGGATTTCCTTAATTCTTAGGTAAAATATCTCTCTAGATCCCTGAATCTACTACTCCGGAGTTGGGGAAATCTCTGTCACCAACAAGGTCTTTCCACTTATTCTTTTTGTATGTGGTATTATATTGCTAGCAAGCAAGGATCAGAGTTGGACTCACAACTTGCATTTTTCTCCAGCATAGAAAGTTATAATATGATTATATTTGTATTATGGATTTAGCCAAGATTTGGAGACAAACTTTCCTGAATTGTGTGCTGCCAAGTTGTTCTTGCAGCAGTGTTAAAGGTAACAGCTAAAGCTAAGCCCTGTCTTCAAGACTAGCCCTGTCTGACTAGCCATATGATTAGGACTGAAGTTAAATAAGAGATTCTTACACAAATTTGGTGTTCTATTTCAACCTTGTTTCAGAAGCTTATAGAAGTTAAATCTCAGGTGGAGTCTTTCCCCTGGTGCTGTTCCTTTTTCATGTGTCATGCTGTCCATGGGCTGTAGCTGTGTGGGTTGTGCAGAAGGCAGAGTCCTTTGACCTTTTCTGTGTTTTCGAGGGTTTAAATCAAGGTTTGTCGATGTTGCTGCCCTGCTTGATCAGCCTGTTGCCGGGGGGGGGACCCTGCAGACTGTCAGGGCCATCCTGCGTCCTTTCTCAGAAGCATCAACAGCGTTACAGACAGTGTGTCTCTAGGCCTCCTGACTGGAGACCAGAGTGCACCAGTTACGTTGATCAGTGTGGCCAGGGCTGCGATGTCATTTCAGGGAGTCCTTGTGTCTTCTTTTCGGGGCTTCTTTCATACAGCAGCTGGTGGCAATATTCATCGTGTAACATTTGGGGATTCTACATCAGACATTGATTATCTTGCGGTGCTTGTCTTTGTATGTGTTTCATCCCAGTAGTGTTACAGCAGGTAGCAAGATTTATTTGGAATCGGCATATGACAGAAACCTTTTGGG
>NW_020887782.1:0-3618 GCF_003945725.1 Corapipo altera
CCCAAAAGGTTTCTGTCATATGCCGATTCCAAATAAATCTTGCTACCTGCTGTAACACTACTGGGATGAAACACATACAAAGACAAGCACCGCAAGATAATCAATGTCTGATGTAGAATCCCCAAATGTTACACGATGAATATTGCCACCAGCTGCTGTATGAAAGAAGCCCCGAAAAGAAGACACAAGGACTCCCTGAAATGACATCGCAGCCCTGGCCACACTGATCAACGTAACTGGTGCACTCTGGTCTCCAGTCAGGAGGCCTAGAGACACACTGTCTGTAACGCTGTTGATGCTTCTGAGAAAGGACGCAGGATGGCCCTGACAGTCTGCAGGGTCCCCCCCCCGGCAACAGGCTGATCAAGCAGGGCAGCAACATCGACAAACCTTGATTTAAACCCTCGAAAACACAGAAAAGGTCAAAGGACTCTGCCTTCTGCACAACCCACACAGCTACAGCCCATGGACAGCATGACACATGAAAAAGGAACAGCACCAGGGGAAAGACTCCACCTGAGATTTAACTTCTATAAGCTTCTGAAACAAGGTTGAAATAGAACACCAAATTTGTGTAAGAATCTCTTATTTAACTTCAGTCCTAATCATATGGCTAGTCAGACAGGGCTAGTCTTGAAGACAGGGCTTAGCTTTAGCTGTTACCTTTAACACTGCTGCAAGAACAACTTGGCAGCACACAATTCAGGAAAGTTTGTCTCCAAATCTTGGCTAAATCCATAATACAAATATAATCATATTATAACTTTCTATGCTGGAGAAAAATGCAAGTTGTGAGTCCAACTCTGATCCTTGCTTGCTAGCAATATAATACCACATACAAAAAGAATAAGTGGAAAGACCTTGTTGGTGACAGAGATTTCCCCAACTCCGGAGTAGTAGATTCAGGGATCTAGAGAGATATTTTACCTAAGAATTAAGGAAATCCCCAGCCTGTTAGCTTTCCACTCATCCTACTTGCAGATTTGTAGTTTTTGTAAGGTAAGTTCTACTCTCTCCCTAGATCTGAGAAACTGCTGGAGGTGGTTTGAGTCCCACCCAGGTGCTAAGCAACAAATGATCTCTATTGTGTGAACCTTTTGTCTCCTCCTGCTAAGGCTGAACACGAGATTTGGGCAGAAGGTTTTTACAGGGGTAAAATGTAACTAAAAACAAGGTAATTCACTGAAGTTTTTATATAAAGATTCATTCCCTGGGAAACTCTTAAAATATCTTGCATGCTAACTTTTAGTAAAACACAATCTTTCAATTTTAAGTCATCTACAAGTGAGTAGAAGGACTAAAGAGAGAGATTCTGCTTTCTGTTCTCAATTACTGTCATGTCCGGATTCTGTAGGACTACTCCCCCGCAAGCCAGTCACCACCGAGCTGCTGTTCCCCGGGCCGCCCCTCACGCCGTGCAGCTCCCGGGGATCCCCGCAGAAGTCTGGCTGGCTCTGCAGAAGTAGCTGTCGGCGTTGCCTCTGTCGCTGAGGTGCCTCTGTCGCTGAGGTCCCTCTGTCGCCTCTTGCTGTGGCTGCCAGCGCCGGCACGCCGGACTCTGGCAGCTGTTTGAATAATCCTGGAAACGCGTGTCCTCTTTTTTGTTGGTTTGGGTTTTGGGTTTTGTTTTTTTTTTTTCCGAAAACAGCGTCCGTTGCCAAGGCAGCGAGCCACAGTGGCTGTCTTCCGGGTTTCATTGAGGCCTCAGGCGCCAGCGATGCAGCGCCATCTAGCGACGCGGAGGCTCCTAGCAGCGTCGTTCCAGGTGACACATGCCCAGTAGCAGGCACAGTGAAGAGTGACACTGCTAACTGCGCAGCCGCAGTAGAGAGCCGTGCCGCTGGCACGGCTCCAACTTTAGTCTCCGCCGCTACTGATTTTCCTGCAGCCTCTACACGTCCTGCTGCTACATACACGGTGCTAAACAGAGGTGATCCCGCTGCTGTTAAGCTTCCTAGCATTCGCAACTTCGCAACCGCAGGCACGGGGATCTCCCCTACAACGGACCGACCGGGGCAGGGACTTGCCGTAGTCCCGCCGTCTCCCGACAGAGCTGTTTGAACATTTATGAGTTCCCGTCGCTCAGAACTTAAGTCTTGTAGCGACTCAACTGCCAGATGCCCAACCATAGTACACCTTCTAGCGTCTCCTGATCCCGCAGAGATCTTGTCCCAAAACAATTCCTTTATAGTGTCCCTTGTGGACACCTGAAAAGCGGCGTGAGCAGTGGGAAGCAGATTCCTGGCTCTCACCCAGTCCATTAACCCCTTAGGGGCTTTTTCATCAGAAACAGGCTCTCCTAGAGAGAATATATATCGGAGGAGCGTTTCCACAGCCTCATCCCCTTTGGATGCCGCGGGCCCCATGCTCTCTCCCTCGGTCGACTCACCGGGCCAGGGTAAGATTTCCTCGGTGCCGTGCGCACGGCCTTTACTACAGCGCCGGGGACAGCGCTACCTTCACGACCGCTTCCCTCAGCTCCTTCATCCGCCTTACGTCCCTGCAGAACTCGGCGAAGTAGGACTCCCTGTTAAACGGGCACCAGATATCGGCGGAGAGACTTGGACAGAATTGCACACGAATCAATATGATTGGCAAAAATGTCCCCTTTATTAGAGGAAAGGCAGCTTATATGCTACCCGTGGCACAGAGACATGTGACTCTTCCCCAGGCCACATTGGACACATAAGGAAAACATACTGTGGTGTACAGTACTAATTGGATAACAACAGGCGTCCATAAAACTTGTTTTCCTGACAGAACAACTCCTCCTTCACCTTGGCACAAGGCCTGCAGCCATAGCAGTGGTGCAGTATCTTTTTACTGTCTGCACCAAGCCATGCCAAGGTGAAGGTCTCAGAAATGCAATAGAAATTGTTCACACAATTTCTGTCCTCCGACAGAGGTGGGTTTCCCATCCCACTTCCTCATATCTTCTCCGTGTTCATGGAGGTAAAACCATAGATTGCCACGTGGAGTGTACCTTCTCTCCTTAGCTGGGGGACGCTGGCTCCTGATAGCAGAGACTCTTGTTTGTCCTGGCGAGATATGGAAGATCCCTTCCTTAATTTCTTCTCTTAGCTTCTGGTGGCCCTCTTCAATTTTCTCTTCCAGGCTTCGGACATGTTCAGCCAGTTTGGTTTCCACAGATGAGACGTGGGTTCGTAATGGGGCGGTGACAGTGTCTTCATAAATCCTGAGTTTACTAACCAACGGGCCCACCTTGTCCTCTCCCTCCCTCCATTGCAGCCTTGATAAGTAGAGGGAATACGTTTCTGACCCGAGTTGTGCAAACTTTAACCACATCTGGGATGTGCACTGTACGCCATCTGGACTTTTAGGGAATCTTTCATCCTCTGAAAAGATTATCTCCAGTACAGCTAATTCTCTTAAGCACCGGATACCTTGTTCCATTGTGTTCCACTGTCCTTGCTGTACATGGAGGTCCTCCTTACAAAGGTATCTCTCCCTCACACTGGACAACAGTCGCCGCCAGAGGCTGAGAGTTTCCTGCTTCCTTCCAATCCCCTGATCAATGACTACATCTCGAGACAGGGATCCCAGCTGTCTTGCTTCACTCCCATCTAGAATTGTATCGTTAGCTGCGGCATCCCAGAT
>NW_020887783.1:0-3618 GCF_003945725.1 Corapipo altera
ACCCACCCCTGACCCTGAGGTCTGGAAAGAGCAGCCAAGATTTCCTGTTATGGCAACTCTGCCTTGATGCTGGGCATCTGCAATTATTTTGATTGTGGGGGAGCAAACTAAATAATAGAACATAAAGAGTCAGTTGTGGTGTTCAGGGCTACCTCATGTTGTAAGGGAACGTTTTTGCAAGCTCCTTCTGTTACTGGAAAGATGGTACAATATTGTTTAATTTGAGCATACTACTTTTGAACAGGAGCTTGTTGGACCACCCCACAAAACCTTTTTGATGGCTTTAAAAGGTCCCCTTAAAACTGTTGATTGTTGACGGACAGTTCTTTCTGCTTCCCAGAGGGCAGGATTGACTACAAACCCACCCATTTCCCAAGTGGAATACCGTTTTTCTGCATCCTTAAAGCTTTGAGAGTAAAATCCAATGGTTGGGTAGAACTACTATGTCCTTACTACCATAAATGTTTGGACAGTTCTGAACTGGCAAATCCCCACTCAGTTTGCATGGAATCAGAAGGATGTATAGGGTCTTGTGATTGATGTGTGTTAGTCTCAAAAATTAGGAATTATAGGGCCTCATCATGAAGGGGGTCCAATCCCACTCTGCTCCCTTCCACAGCAGACTGCACAGGGGCCTTGCAACTACTGAAAAATTGGGAACATGCTTCCTCCAAAAGACCAACAGGCCCAAAGCCTGTTGCATGACACGGTTCGACAAGGAAAGAAAAACATTTCCTCATGCTGAAGTTGACGTGGAAAGAAGACTCGACAACCCATGGGTTCAAGCAGAGTGGTGTAGCTTGGGGCTATCTCCCTTTATTGGAGATGGTTAGCTCTATTTATAGGGTAAGGTGGGAAGGTTCTGGAAAACAGGAGGAGCATAGGACTGACAGGGGTGACAACCAACCAGGGAAGGAAGGAGGGAACAAGGGATCAGCAGGGGCCAATGAGGGAAACATCTGCAATGCAGCAAACTTGAACCAATAGGAAAAAAGGGTATTATTCTGAGGAGAAAAATATGATGAAATTCGATAAAAACTGGGATACAACAGATAGGGAACGTGCATTAACAATTTTAAATAATAACAGTCTCTATTTGAATTGTATCATGTTATATATCTTCAAATCATATCTTCATCTGTTGTTTCAGCCATAATTTCTTGCAGCTGCCTTCCATTCAATAAACTTTTCTTCTTCATATTCCATGCCCTCCACATCCTCAGGGTATGGGGTTGTAAAGGCAAGAAGGCCCTTTATTAACATGGCTCTCACCTTATGTAGAGCTAGAACAGAACTTTTTGGAACAAGGGGTGGAACTGAGTGGAGATATACAAATGGAAACCATACAATGAAAAATAGGGAAGAAACATATCTCTATAAGGAAAACATGAGAGGGAACTAGCCTTTTAAGGAGAATCTGCACTACAGCATCAAACAACCAATGAGAAAACAGAAACACAAGGGGAATAATCAGCTAGGGAAATTTTCATAAAACCATGAGACTACAACATAGGGAAGAACATAATAAACACTGAATGCTAAGCAACAGTCCATAATGTCAGTCCATAGTGTTTGTCACACAAAGGCTTCTTCTTCCAATTATTCTTGCAGGTTCTGTCTCCATCTTCTGTATCTTTCTTTGTCCCCATCTCCCACAGTTGCACATCTTCTCTGCTCTCAGGCATCTTCTAGGGAGGTGAGGGTGTCTGGGGAATACAGACCACTACCCCCACTCCCTCATATCCCCAAAAACTTTACCTCTTGCAAAGGGTGTTGTACTTTCTCAGGAGGGATCTGGAAGTCCAGGGGTTCTAGGTGTTCAGTAATGTCCTTTTGGATTATCTGTACAGGTGCAATTTCATCTCCTGCTACCAAAATATCGTCGTTATACTGATATAGTCTTACCTCAGGTGTGGAAGGAATGAGTGACAGTTCTTGTACCAGTGGATGTGTGCTATAGTGGGTGAATGTTTAAACCCTTGTGGGAGTAGGTAAAAATGTACTGCTGACCTTCCCATACAGAAGCGAAACGCTCCTAATCTTGATCTTGCAGGGGAACCATAAAAAGCATGTCTTTAACATCAGTAATGACCATAATTTTGTGAGTTTGTTCTTGTATGGTGGCTATTAGTTTGGCTATATTTGGGACTGCTGTAGTGAGGGACCCTGTGTTTGCATTAAGACCTCAGTGGTACACAGTTAATCTCCACCTGGCACACAGGAGCGTTATAGGGGGAATGGGTTGTAATCACTATTCCTCTTTGGTTTAGATTCTCAATAACTGTGGTGATTCCTTTTCTGGCTCCCAAGGGTGAGGGGTAAGGTTTGTAGTTGGTTACTAGGGAGGGAGGAAGAGCAGGGGCAGTATCTAGCAGGTGCAAATGCTGGGTTTCCTTCCTGAAAGCCCCTGCAGTCCAAGACCTTCCCTTTAGGAGGTCCAGCCCCAAAAGATTTCTAGGAAATTTTCTCAAAATCATTAGGGCTTTGATCGCTTTCTACTCCCCTGGCAACCAGCATCTTACCCTTGTTGTCATTTGGGGTTGAATGTATCCAAAAGCATCCACAACAAATATACCTTTACATGAGAGAATGTTTCCACACCAAGAGGCATCTTCAACCTTGAGGGCAGATATTTGAGCTCCAGTGTCTTTTAAAAAGGTTATGGGGACTTTGAAGGGTTATTAATAAGTCTCCTTTGGAATTTTTGTTAAGCCATCTGATAGAAAGCAACTCTCCATCCCCCAGCTTACCTACTGGGGACGAATGAAAGTGTTTCCCACCACCTTCCCCTTTTGTGGTTCTTCTAGGGGAGGGGCTGTAGCAGGGACAACAGCTTTTATTGATCCCTCTTTTGCCAGCCATGGTTTAACTAGTACCTCCAATTTTTCAGTGGATTGGCTATCCATCAGGATTTTTGGGATTCTTTTTTGCAAACCCAAAAGCCATTTCTCTTTATCCTGTGTTCTTCATTTGTGTGAACATGTCCTCCTTGCCCAGGGGAGAACATTAGTTTTCTAAGTTTTATAGGGAGCATTGATGTTCTGCATTCTGTGTGCCAAATTAATTTGAGATCAGTATTGTTAGGGAGTATTTGACCGTATTTTCTTCCATAATTAATTAATTCTTGTGCCACCTCTCCCCACGTCCAAATTTTATGTTCCCTATGGCTACAGCTGGGGGTTACAGCCCTTTCCAAGGTGGCCCTTTCCCCATTTATGAAGCTTGCTGTTTGTCCTTTTGACTAAATGTCCATGTGTCTCAACTTGTGTTCGCAGTTTAAACAAAGGCAAAGCTTTTTGCATTATATCAGTTTTAGAAGCAATGGCGAATCATACATTGCCTTTCACCCGTTCTTTACAGGCCCCAGCTGGAAAATCAGGCTGATACTGGGACAAAAGTGTTCTGCCCTGGAGTGCAGGTCCCTTCCAGCTCCTCTCACAGATCCAGCTCTGTGCATTCAATTACAACACAAACAGCCAAAACAGGTGAGAACTCACTGTCTTTTAACAATATGTAACAATATGTAACAATATATATGTTTGTTTATATATTATCCATTAAACAAAACACTATCTTCTGAAGTAAAGTACCCCTGCTGGTACTGGTAGCAGGGACACC
>NW_020887784.1:0-3618 GCF_003945725.1 Corapipo altera
GGGGGGGGTCTCTCAATTTTGTGTGTCCCCCCAGCCCTGCCATGGTGCCCCTTCCTCCCGTCCTGCTGCTGCTGCTGCTGCCCCCGGCCCTGCCCAGCCCCCCCGAGGTGATGGTGACACGGCCCCGGGGGGTGGCCCTGACCAGTGAGTGGGACCCCCTGAGACCACCAAACCCCCCTGAGCCCCCCCTGGACCCCCAGACCAACTCTGAACCCCCAAACCAACCCCGAACCCCCAAATCGCACCCGGCCCCCCTGAGGTGACGGTGACATGGCCCCAGGGGTGGTCCTCACCAGTGAGTGAGACCCCCAGAAACACCCCAAATACCCCCCGAGCCCCCCCTAAGCCCATCTTAAATCCCCCTCAAACCTCCCTCAAATTCCCCCAGGACCCCGTACAACCCCTAAATGTCCCCCCTGACCCCCCTCCCAACCCACCCAGGCCCCCTGGCCCCACTGATGCCCCCGTGCCCCCCTGACCCCCCCCCCCCGTGCCCCCCAGATCTGCCGTTCTACGACCCCTCGAGGCCGTTCCGGTGCCTCGACGGCTCCGCCACCATCGACTTCTCCTGGGTCAACGACGACTACTGCGACTGTGGGGACGGCTCTGACGAGCCTGGTGAGACCCCTGGCACCCCCAGAGACCACCCCAAACCCACTGGGACCCTCAGAGACCCCCTCAAATAGCCCCCACCCTCTGCGACCCCCAGAAACCCCCCCTGACATCCCACACCTGCTGGGACCCTCAGAGACCCCCAGAAGTGACTGTGGGGAGGGGTCTGATGAGCCTGGTGAGACCCCCAGGACCCCCCCAGGACCCCCCCATGACCCCCTCAATCATCTCCCTCCCACTGGAACCCCCAGGGACCCCCCCAAACAGCCCCCATCCTCTGGGATCCCCAGAAACCAGCCCTGAACACCCTGCACCCACTGGGACTCTTGGGACCCCTAAGGACCCCAGACACCCCAGGACCCCCAGGATTCCCCCAGAGACCCCCTCAGAGACCCTCCCTGACTCTTTGGGACCCCAAAACGTCTCCCCAAAGCCCCTCGGGGACCTTCCTGCCCCCCCAGATTTTGGGAGGGGTCTCCAATCTCTCTCCCAACACCCCCCCGGGGGGATCAGGTTTAACACCCCAAATCCCCCCAGGGACCCCCGCCTGCCCCAACGGGCGCTTCCACTGCACCAACGCCGGGCACCGGCCCCGCACCATCCCCGCAGCCCACGTCAACGACGGAGTCTGTGGTGGGTCTGGGGGGCTTCGGGGGGTCCGGGGGGACACTGAGTGTCACTGGGAGGGTCTGGGTGTCACTGGAGGGGTCAGGGGGGGCACTCAGGGGGATTGGGACTCCCCCAGAGGGAATGGGAAGGTCCCTAGGGGGACTTGGAGGGAGGAATTGGGGCTTTGGGGGGAGGTTTGGAGGTCCCAGGGGGTGGGTGGGGGGTCCTGGGGGTTTTTGGGGTGTCCTGGGGGTTTTGGGGGTCACTGGTGGGGTCTGGGGGGAATCAGGGGGTCCCCAAAGGTGCTGAACCCCCCCTGTGCCCCCCCAGATTGCTGCGATGGTACCGACGAGTGGGACAGTGGGGCCGGGTGTGAGAACACGTGCAGGTGGGACTGGGAGCACTGGGAGGGACTGGGGGGAAATGGGAGGGAGTGGGGAGGGACTGGGGGGCACTGGGGTGGGAACACGAGGCCCAACAGGGTTGGGAGATTACTGGGACTGATCGGAGCTGACTGGGAGTGACTGGCAGTGGCTCCGGGGGGTGTCCCCGATGTGGGGGTGCCCCCCTTGATTTTTGGGGTCCCCGCAGGGAGCGGGGCCGGCGGGAGCGCGAGGCCCGGCAGCGTTTGGCCGCCCTGGCCCGCGAGGGCTTCGTGCTGCGGCAGCGGCTGGTGCAGGAGGCGGCCGAGGGCAGAAGGGACAAGCAGGTGGGCACAGGGGGGCTTGGGGGGTCACAGAGGGGTTTGGGGGGGGGATTTTGGGGGGATATTGGGGGTTTTTGATGTCCCCCCCGGCCTGGCTAGGGTGGCTCTGGGTGGGCTGTGGGTGATTTTGGGGGTCTGGGGGTCTCCAGGGGGGTCTGTAGGTTAATTTTGGGGGTCTCTCCCCTCCCAGGCCCGGCTGGGGGGGCTGCAGGAGTCCCGGAAGGAGCTGGAGCAGCGCGTGGGGACCCTCCGGGCGGCCAAGGAGGCGGCGGAAGGCCCCGAACGGGCGGCCAGGGGGGAGCACCGCAGGAAATGGGGGGGTAAGGGGGGCTTTGGAGGGGTCTGGGGGGCTTGGGGGGCTTGGGGGGGCCTGGAGGGTTTGGGGGTGGGTGGGGATTTGGGGCTGTGGGGGGGTTTGAGGGGGCTCAGGAGGGTTTGAAGGGTTTGGGGTCCCTGTAGGTACCAATCCCATGGTTTCCTGGGAGGGAGACACTTGAGGGTGGATTTTGGGGCGTCCTCAGACATCTGTCCCCCCGGGTGGGTTTGGGGGTCCCTTGGACCGCTGTGTCCTCCCAGGGGGGTCCCTGACCCCCCAAATCGGGGTGTGCCCCCCAAAAGAGCAAAGGGCGGCGGCGGCGGCGGCGCAGGACGAGGCTCGAGCGGCCGAAGCCTTCACTGAGCTGGACACGGACGGGGATGGACGGTGGGTCTGGGGGGCTTGGGGGGGCCCAGGGGGTCCCAGAGGGTTTGACGGCCCCCCTGAAACCCCATGGTCCCCCCAGGCTGACGGGGGCTGAGCTCCAGACCCATCCCGAGCTGGACCCCGACGGTGATGGCGCCTTCTCAGAGACTGAGGCCGAGGTGGGACCCCCCCAAAACCCCTCCCCCGAATTTGGGGGGACCCCTGGGGGGTGACCCCAACCCCCCCTGACCCCCCTGACCTCCCCCAGGCACTGCTGGGGCCCGGGGGTGCCGTGGATTCTGGAACATTCCGGGAGCGGATCTGGGAGAGCGTCCGGGAGCGGCTCCGGCCACGGGTGGGTTTGGGGGGCCCCCCAGATTTGGGCGGCTTGGGGGGGTCTCCAGAACCTGGGGGAGCCCTAGAGGGGGGGGTCCCTGAATTTTGGGGAACTTGGTGGGGGGGTCCCCAGAACTTGAGAGGGTCCCTGAACTTGGGGGGGGGGGGGGGGGGGGGGCCCCAAAAACTGGGGGGTCTGCCCCCCCCCCCCCCCCCCCGGGCCAAGCTGAGCCCCCCCAAACCTCCCCTGAGCCCTCCCTGGACGAGAATCCCCCCCAGGAGGAGGAGGAAGAGGAAGAGCCAGAGGAAGAAGAAGATGAGGAGGAGGAGGAGGAAGGTCCTGACGAGGAGCTCAAGGTGGGGGGGACCCAGGACCCCAATTTTGGGGGTGGGGGGTCTCTGATCCCCATTTTCGGGAGGGAGAGTCCACAGACCCCAATTTTGGGCATCCCTGGACCTCATTTTTGAGAGGGTTCCCTGAACCCTAATTTTGGGGAGGGGTGTCCCCAGACCCCACTTTTGGGCATTTCTGGATCCCAATTTGGGGGGGGGGGGGGGGAGGTGTCCCAATACCCAAATTTTGGGGCCTCCCCATCCCCTACCCCAGTTTTGGGGGGCTGGGGGGGTTTGGGACCCCCCTGTGACCCCCCTCCTGCCCCCAGGTGCCCCCCCC
>NW_020887785.1:0-1094 GCF_003945725.1 Corapipo altera
TTTCCTCCTGCTCCTTCCTCTTCCTCCTTCCTCCTTCTCCTGCTCCTTCCTCCTGCTCCTCTTCCTTCTCCTCCTGCTCCTTCCTCTTCCTCCTTCCTCCTCCTCCTCCTCCTGTTCCTTCCTCCTCCTGCTCCTTCCTCCTCCTCCTTCCTGTTTCTTCTTCCTTCTGTTCCTTCCTCCTGCTCTTTTCTCCTTCTTCCTTCTCCTGCTCCTCCTCCTCCTTCCTGCTGCTTCTTCCTTCTTCTGCTCCTTCCTCTTCCTTTTCCTGCTTCTTCCTCCTTCTTTCTTCTCCTACTCCTTCCTCTTCCTCCCTTCTTCCTCCTTCCTGCTCCTTCCTCCTCCTCCTTCCTGCTTTTTCTTCCTTCTGCTCTTTCCTCCTGGTCCTTTCTCCTTCTTCCTTCTCCTGCTCCTTGTTCCTTCTTCCTTCTACTCCTTTCTCCTCCTTACTTCTCCTCCTCCTCTTCTTCCTTCCTTTTCTTCTTCCTTCTCCTGCTCCTTTCTCCTCCTCCTTCCTTCTCCTCTTCTTCCTCCTCCTTCCTCCTCCTTCCTCCTGCTTCTCCTCCTGCTCCTTCCTGCTCCTTCCTCCTCATCCTTCTCTTCTTGCTCCTTTCTTTTTTTCTTTTTCTATTTTCTCTTCCTCATTTTTTTCCTTTGTCCCTTTCCTTCTTTTCTTTCTTTCTCTTCTTTCTTTCTTCTTGTTCTCTCTTGCTCTCCTATTCCTGCTCCTTTCTCTTTTCTGCTCCTACATTTCTTTTCTCTTTCCTTTTACTTTTCTTTCCCCTTCTTTCTTCCTTTCTATTTCATTTTCTCTTTTTGCTTTTCTTTGTTTCTTCTCATCCTTCTCTTTCCTTCTCCTTTCTCTTCCCTTGTCCTTCATCTTTCCTGTTTCTCCTCATTTCTTCCCCTCTTTCTCCTGCTCTTTGTTCTTTCTACTTTTCTCCTTTTTACTGCTCTTTGTCTCCTTCATTTTTCGCTTCCCTTCCCTTCCCTTCCCTTCCCTTCCCTTCCCTTCCCTTCCCTTCCTTTCCCTTCCCTTCCCAAACCTTCCCAAACCTTCCCAAACCTTCCCTTCCCTTCCCAAACCTTCCCTTCCC
>NW_020887785.1:1194-3618 GCF_003945725.1 Corapipo altera
CCTTCCCTTCCCTTCCCTTCCCAAACCTTCCCAAACCTTCCCAAACCTTCCCTTCCCTTCCCAAACCTTCCCTTCCCTTCCCAAACCTTCCCTTCCCTTCCCTTCCCAAACCTTCCCAAACCTTCCCAAACCTTCCCTTCCCTTCCCTCCCCTCCACTCCCCTCCCCTCCCTCACTGTGGATCCCCCCAGGCCGTGTCCCGGAGCCGGGGGATCGTTTGGACATCGGGATGATCCAACATCACCTGGACTCGCTGCAGCTCCGGGACGGAACCGGGACCCCTCCCGGGACCCCTGCGCCCGGACCGCCCTCCCCCGAGCAGGTACGGGGATGAGGGATCCCACAAAACTGAGGGATCCCGTGGGGACTGAGGGATCCCACGGGGCTGAGGGATCCCACAGAGCTGAGGGATCCCACGGGGCTGAGGGATCCCATGGGGACTGAGGGATCCCGTGGGGACTGAGGGATCCTGTGGGGACTGAGGGATCCCATAGGGATGAGGGATCCCATGGGACTGAGGGATCCCACGGGGCTGAGGGATCCCACAAAACTGAGGGATCCCATGGGGACTGAGGGATCCCATGGGGATGAGGGATCCCATGGGACTGAGGGATCCCACAAAACTGAGGGATCCCACAAAACTGAGGGATCCCACGGGGCTGAGGGATCCCATGGGGCTGAGGGATCCTGTGGGGCTGAGGGATCCCATGGGGGCTCGAGTGATCCCCATTCCCATTCCTATTCCCAACCTAGCTGTGCCCCATTCCCAGTGACCTCCATTCCCATCCCCATTCCCTGTTCCCATGGCTGGCCATGCCCCATTCCCATTCCCATTATTCCCATTCCAGGGCTGGCCGTGCCCCATTCCCATTTCCATTATTCCTATTCCTGGGCTGGCCATGCCCCATTCCCATTATTCCCGTTATTCCCGTTATTCCAGGGCTGGCTGTGCCCCATTCCCATTCCCATTATTCCCATTATTCCCATTATTCCTGTTATTCCAGGGCTGACCGTGCCCCATTCCCATTGTTCCCATTATTCCCATTATTCCCATTATTCCCATTATTCCCATTATTCCCATTATTCCAGGGCTGGCCGTGCCCCATTCCCATTGTTCCCGTTATTCCCGTTATTCCCGTTATTCCAGGGCTGGCCGTGCCCCATTCCCATTCCCATTATTCCCGTTATTCCAGGGCTGGCCATGCCCCATTCCCATTATTCCCGTTATTCCAGGGCTGACCGTACCCCATTCCCGTTATTCCCGTTATTCCAGGGCTGGCCGTGCCCCATTCCCGTTATTCCCATTATTCCCATTATTCCCGTTATTCCCGTTATTCCAGGGCTGGCCGTGCCCCATTCCCATTGTTCCCATTATTCCCGTTATTCCAGGGCTGACTGTGCCCCATTCCCATTCCCGTTATTCCCGTTATTCCCGTTATTCCCGTTATTCCAGGGCTGGCCGTGCCCCACGTGCACGTTCATCAACAAGCCGACCCGTCCCGGGTGTGAGATGTGCAGCTGTGCCCGACCCGCGGGGTACCGGGTACCGGGGGGGCACCAACCCGACCCCATAGAGAGACAGCGGCTCCAGAGGGAGCGGGACGGGGCACGGCAGTGCCAGCAGGTATGGGATCTATGGGATATGGGATATGGGATATGGGATCTATGGGATATGGGATCTATGGGATATGGGGTATGGGGTACCGGGTACCGGGGGGGCACCAACCCGACCCCATAGAGAGACAGAGACTGCAGAGGGAGCGGGACGGGGCACGGCAGTGCCAGCAGGTATGGGATATATGGGATATATGGGATATGGGATATGGGATCTATGGGATATGGGATATGGGGTATGGGTACCGGGGGGGCACCAACCCGACCCCATAGAGAGACAGAGACTGCAGAGGGAGCGGGACGGGGCACGGCAGTGCCAGCAGGTAATGGGATATGGGATATGGGATCTATGGGATATGGGATCTATGGGATATGGGATATGGGATCTATGGGATATGGGATATGGGTACCAGGTACCGGGGGGGCACCAACCCGACCCCATAGAGAGACAGAGACTGCAGAGGGAGCGGGACAGGGCACGGCAGTGCCAGCAGGTATGGGATATGGGGTATGGGATCCATGGGGTATGGGATCCATGGGGGTCCATGGGGTATGGGATATGGGGTATGGGATCACCGGGGATCCATGGGGTATGGGATATGGGGTATGGGATCAGAGAGGATCCATGGGGTATGGGATCAGAGAGTCAGAGGCTCCAGAGGGAGCGGGACGGGGCACGGCAGTGCCAGCAGGTACCGGGACTGGGGGGATCTGCCAGGCAGTGCCAGCAGGTACCGGGACTGGGGGGATCTGCCAGGCAGTGCCAGCAGGTACCGGGACTGGGGGGATCTGCCAGGCAGTGCCAGCAGGT
>NW_020887786.1:0-452 GCF_003945725.1 Corapipo altera
CTGGTCACCTCATGGGCACCTGGGTCACCTCCTGGTCACCTTGGTCATCTCATGGTCACCTGAGGGTCACCTGGGTCACCTCATGGACATCTGGTCACCTTGTGGTCACCTTGGTCACCTCGTGGTCACCTGGGGGTCACCTGGTCACCTCATGGGCACCTGGGTCACCTCCTGGTCACCTTGGTCATCTCATGGTCACCTGGGGGTCACCTGGACACCTCAGGGTCACTTGGGTCACCTTTTGGTCACTTTGGTCACTTCGTGGTCACCTGAGGGTCACCTGGGTCACCTCATGGACATCTGGTCACCTCATGGTCACCTGGGGGTCACCTGGTCACCTCATGGACATCTGGTCACCTCATGGACATCTGGTCACCTCGTGGTCACCTTGGTCATCTCCTGGGCGCTTGGGTCACCTCATGGTCACCTGGGGGTCACCTGGGTCACCTCAT
>NW_020887786.1:552-1131 GCF_003945725.1 Corapipo altera
CTGGTCACCTCATGGGCACCTGGGTCACCTCCTGGTCACCTTGGTCATCTCATGGTCACCTGAGGGTCACCTGGGTCACCTCATGGACATCTGGTCACCTTGTGGTCACCTTGGTCACCTCGTGGTCACCTGGGGGTCACCTGGTCACCTCATGGGCACCTGGGTCACCTCCTGGTCACCTTGGTCACCTCATGGTCACCTGAGGGTCACCTGGACACCTCAGGGTCACTTGGGTCACCTTTTGGTCACTTTGGTCACTTCGTGGTCACCTGAGGGTCACCTGGGTCACCTCATGGACATCTGGTCACCTCATGGTCACCTGGGGGTCACCTGGGTCACCTTGTGGTCACCTGGGGGTCACCTGGGTCACCTCATGGACATCTGACCACCTCATGGGCACCTGGGTCACCTCCTGGTCACTTTGGTCACTTCGTGGTCACCTGGGGGTCACCTGGTCACCTCGTGGTCACCTGGTCACCTCCTGGTCACCTTGTGGTCACCTGAGTCCCCTCGTGGTCACCTGGGGGTCACCTGGGTCACCTCGTGGTCACCTGGACACCTCATGGTCACCTGGGGGTC
>NW_020887786.1:1141-1425 GCF_003945725.1 Corapipo altera
CACCTCATGGTCACCTGGGGGTCACCTGGGTCACCTCATGGTCACCTCGTGGTCACCTGGGTCCCCTCCTGGGCACTTGGGTCACCTCGTGGTCACCTGGACACCTCATGGTCACCTGGGGGTCACCTGGTCACCCCAACCCAACGAGGCCTCGGTTGGACCTCTCAAGGTCCTCCAAGCCAAGGAGATCCACCAAAGGGTTGCCCAACCCAACGAGGGCTCCGTTGACCTCTCGAGGTCCTCCAAGCCAAGGAGATCCACCAAGGGGTTGCCCAACCCAACGA
>NW_020887786.1:1525-3617 GCF_003945725.1 Corapipo altera
TTGGACCTCTCAAGGTCCCCCAAGCCAAGGAGATCCACCAAGGGGTTCCCCAACCCAACGGTGACTCGGTTGGACCTTTCAAGGTCCTCCAAGCCAAGGGATCCACCAAGGGGTTGCCCAACCCAACGAGGAGTTGGTTGGACCTCTCAAGGTCCTCCAATCCAAGGAGATCCACCAAAGAGTTGCCCAACCCAACGAGGACTCAGTTGGACCTCTTGAGGTCACCCAAACCAAGGAGATCCACCAAGGGGTTGCCCAACCCAATGGTGACTCAGTTGACCTCTCAAGGTCAACCAAACCAAGGAGATCCACCAAAGGGTTGCCCAACCCAACGAGGCCTTGGTTGGACCTCTCAAGGTCAACCAAACCAAGGAGATCCACCAAAGAGTTGCCCAACCCAACAAGGCCTCGGTTGGACCTCTCAAGGTCCTCCAAGCCAAGGAGATCCACCAAAGGGTTGCCCAACCCAACGAGGGCTTGGTTGACCTCTCGAGGTCCCCCAAGCCAAGGAGATCCACCAAGGGGTTGCCCAACCCAACGAGGAGTTGGTTGACCCTCTCCCCCAATCTCAGGGCGACTCCGGGGGTCCCCTGGTGTGCAACGGGACCCTCCAGGGCATCGTGTCGTGGGGGATGGAGCGCTGCGGCCAACCCCGGCGCCCCGGCGTCTACACCAAGGTCTGCCGCTACGCCCGCTGGATCCAGGACACCATGAGGGACAACTAGAGGCCGGCGCCACCTCCGGGGTCACCTCCGGGGTCGCCTCCGGGGTCAGCGGGGGGAGGGGAGGGGCGTGGCCGCGGGGCGGGGCCGCGGGGCGGGGCCGCGGGGATATTAAAGGCGGTCCACGGCAAAGAGGGTCTTTCTTTGGCGCCGGGGGTCAGCGGGAGTCAGCAGGGGTCATTGGGGTCATCAGAGGTCATCAGGGGTCATCAAGGGTCACCAGGGGTCATCGGGGGTTATCAGGGGTCATCAGACTCATCAGGAGTCATCAAGGGCCATCAGGGGTCATCCGGGGTCATCCGGGATCATTGTGGGTCATCAGGGGTCATCAGGGGTCAGCAGGGTCAGCAGGGGTCAGCAGAGGTCATCAGGGTCTAGCAGGGGTCACCAGGGGTCATTGGGGTCATCAGGGGTCATCAGGGGTCATCAAAGGTCACCAGGGGTCAATGGGGTAATCAAGGGCCACCAGGGGTCATTGGGGGTCATCAGGGGTCATCAAGTGTCATTGGGGGTCATCGGGGGTTATCAGGGGTCACCAGGGGTCATCAGGGATCATTGGGGGTCATCAGGGGTTATCAAAGGTCACCAGGGGTGAGGGGGGAAGTGGGCGTGGCTATGCAAATGAAGGCACAACAGAAGGCTGAGTAAGAGTGGGCGTGGTTATGCAAATTAGGGATCGCTGGGGGCGGGGTTATGCAAATGAATCAGGGCTACAAGACAGGAGAGAGCCTTGTTGATATGCAAATGAGGGCGATCGAGGGGGCGTGGCTATGCAAATGAAACCATGGTAGAAGGTCCCAGAGGGGTGGGCGTGGATATGCAAATTAGGGATCACTGGGGCGGGGTTATGCAAATGAAGATGGACCAGGAGACGGGAGAGTGTTGTCGATATGCAAATGAGGGCAAATGGGAGGCGTGGCTATGCAAATGAAGGCACAACAGAAGGCGGCAGAGGAGTGGGCGTGGATATGCAAATTAGGGATCATTAGGGCTCGTTGGGGGCGGGGTTATGCAAATGAAACACGGTTACAAGACAGGAGAGAGCATTGACGATATGCAAATGAGGGTGAAGGGGCGTGGTTATGCAAATGAAGCCTTGGCAGAAGGTCCCAGAGGAGAGGGCGTGGATATGCAAATTAGGGATAGCTGGGGGCGGGGTTATGCAAATGAGACGGGACCAGGAGACAGGAGAGTGTTGACGATATGCAAATTAGGGGCAAAAGGGGTGTGGCTATGCAAATGAAGGCACAACAGAAGGCTGATGAGGAGTGGGTGTGGATATGCAAATTAGTGATCGCTGGGGGCGGGGTTATGCAAATGAGGCGAGTGGGAGACTCCCAAAGAGGGAACTGGGAGGGAACTGGTTTGAA
>NW_020887787.1:0-3615 GCF_003945725.1 Corapipo altera
CCTCTCCTGCCGGGGCCCCTCCGACCGCGGCGCTCAGCGCCCAGCACCCGCCCTGCCTCAGCTGGGATTAGTCTCCCGGCTGCTGCTCTGCTCTCAGCCCAGCTCCTGCTCTTTGTCCACTGTGGAAGAAGAGGTTGAGGAGCTGAGGGTCCATCCCAAATGCTTGTAGGCTGCAATGAGCTCCTGCAGCCACTCAGGTGTAGGCTCCCACATGGAAATTCCAGTCCTGTTCTGCATGGGAAGGCACCAGGCACTGAGCTTCTCCCTGTGGTCCAGGCAGAGCATGCTGTGGATCAGGGAACACCTGTACCCCAAGGGACAACACTCCAAGGAACCCAAACCCTCCTTGGCACAGGCACAGGGGTTGGCCTGGCAGGGTCAGGAGTGGGGGAACCCAAAGACCTCCAGGCACAGGCACTGGCAGAGGCTGTAGACAATGCAGAGGAGGAGGGTGGAGGGCACAAGGCTGACCAGGATGATGCCCAGGCTGTGGTGCTCAATGAGCAGGAGGTAGATGCCGAAGGGCAGGGAGCTGAAGTAAAGGAGGCAGAGGACGCCCAGGATGAAGCGGGGGACGGCTCGCCACCCCCAGGCGCGGCACTTCTGCCCAGGGCCGTGGCAGGGCAGCACTCCCAGGCTGGTGGGGCGGTACAGCCGCACCACCTCCAGCCTGCCCAGGCTCTCCGGTGGGGCCACATCCTCTGGCACCTCCAGGATGGTGACAACCAGGCAGTCAGGGCTGGATGTGGGCTCCAGCACGCCAGGGCAAAGGAGGACCTCCGGGGATCGTGGGGGACCCCTCTTCTTGGCCTGTTCACGGCCTGTCAGCAGTGCCAGTGCCTCGCCATCATCCTGCAGCTGCTGCACGTCCCCGCCGGGCACTGGGCTGTGCTGGCGGCAGAAGGGGCAGCGGAGCTGGGGGGTTGATGCATCACCCGGAGACACCATCCTGCGCAGGCAGCGGGTGCAGAGGCGATGGCCACAGTGGAGCAGTTTGGGCCTGCGGGCACGGGCGTCGAAGTGGCTGTAGCAGATCTGGCACTCCAGCTCAGGGGATGTGGGTGCCGCCGGCGGGGACCACAGCTCACTGCCCGGCTGGGCCATGGCTCCCGGAGGGGTGCTGGGGGCTGCCTGGGCTGAGGGAAGATGCTGTCAGCCAGGGCTGGGGGCAGGTCCTGGGCCTGATGGCTCCCATGGGTGGGGTCCTGGCCCTGCTGCACCCCATGGTCAGTGTCCGGGTGAGCCCCAGGGGCTCAGTGGGGGAGCAGGGTCGGGGGAGCAGGCTCGGGGGAGCGGGGCCCTACCCGGGCCGAACTCCAACCCCCGTCGGTGCCACCGGCGCTGGCACTCGCCCTCATCCCAGCCCCCGTTTCTAGAGGGCACACCGTTACCAGGGGAGGGCACCGGTGTGGGGGGGGGGGGTAGCTCACGAGCGCTTCCTTGGCTCTCACGGCGTGTACCGGTTCCCTGGGGCCCCCGGGGTGGGGACTGCTCTGGACACCGGCTCTGTCTGCAGTGAGGAACCCCCCATCCCTTACCCCCGTCCCTTTCCCGGGGCGAGCAGCTCCCGGTCCGCATCCCCACCCCCGCTCCCGGCCCGCACCGCATCCCCTCCCGTACCTGCGCTCCGCGCCGCAGCTCCCGGTGGGGACACAGCGGCGGGTCGGTCCCCAGCCCCGGTCTCGGCGGGCTCGGTGGTGCCGGTGGGCTCCGCGGCGGCGGGCTCGGGCCCGGCAGCCCCATGGGGGGAGGCGCGGGGCGCTGCCCGCCGCGCTGCGGGGGCGAGCGCGGCGCAGGGGCCGCCGGCAGCGCCGCGGCGTTGGCCCGGTAACGGGGAGCGGCGAACGCGGGGGATCGGATGGGCCGGGCTGGGGCCCCTCGGAGCCCCCTCGGGCAGAACCGGGCCCCGCCGGGCTGCGGGAGGACGATGCAGGGGTCTATGCAGCGGTCGGTGTGTTTGGTGTGGGACAGGCGCAGCTCCCTACACGCCGCGGTCCTCCCTTTCTGGTCAGCCTTGAGGATGCTCCTTCGCAGCCTGGGGCCCGCGGCAGCGGCCCCTGGGGTCCGGCACTCCCTAGGAGTCCAGTCGGGGGCACTCGGGGGACTCAGCACTTGACAGGTTCGGGCTGGGCACGGCCGAGCCCCGGGCACATCCCACTCTGCAGGTTGTGTCTCCCCAGCCCGGTCAGATCCACCCCAGGCTGCTGCCCTTACAGGTTTCCAGCAGCCTCGGGGAACAGGAGCAGTCAGGGACCCCCCCTCACCTCTGTCCCTCCTGCCAGGCAGAACAGCAGCAGCACCGAGCACCATGGGGGCACAGTTAATGAGGGCCTTTCAGTTCAATCATCCACGTTTGGCACAGTCTGAGAGCTTTCATGCCAGGGGTCCAGTTCCTGGTGTGCCTTGTTCCCCCAGCCCTGCCCGTACCCCCCACCACTCCCAACTGCCCACCTCAGCTGCCCCTTGGACAGCTCTCCTGCTCTGTTTGGATAGAAGCAGCCATGCCACCGGGCTTCTGGCCACTGATGTCACTTACACCTCCCCTGTGAGACCACGGCCTTGGATCCTTAACCAGGTAACAGTCCCTCACTTGAGGGAGCAGTAAAGGTCTCTGTGTGGGCTGACTGATCAAGGGGTGGGCTAAGGACACTCCCAGAATCAGCACATCTCTGCTCTCCTGGGTCTTGGGAACAGCCAGTCTTGCCTCAAAACAATGAACAAAAGGGGGAAAAAGGCTTTACAAACTGCCACTTGTGCAGCCAGCGTTCCCAGCTCTCTCGCATGTCCTTAAAGGACATCAAAGATCTCCTTGCCTCTGTCAAAAGCATCTTTGGAGAGCTGTGGAGCCCCTGGGAGCAGGCAGCGTGTGGGGTTGGGCAATTCCTGCCCACCCCAGAGTGGTACCAGCGCTGCTGTGGCACTGGCACTGCTGTGGCACCCCACCAGAGATTGGCTGTGCTGCCCCGAGTAGGCCAAGGTCAGTCCAGCTGCCTGGGCTTCTCTGAGGGGAGAGCATCAAAATCACACCAGAGCAGCCAAGAGCCAAGAGTAGCATGGTCACGCTGCTTCAGGGGCTCACGGGTCTTTAGCAAACAAAACTCACCACATCACGGCTGTACAGAAGAGAGCAGATGCCAGACAGTCCTGAAAAAAACAAAACCCAATGTTTTTCTACCTTCCACCCAGGCAGAGGCTGGAAAGGGGGTGAACACGGACCCTAGACACCAGAGAAGAAAAGGGATGGACACAGGCAGAGCTGTATGCTGGTTTTAATGTTCCTAAGAACTAGGAAACAGAAATCAAAAATAGACTTTGCTCTTCTTGATAAAAGTAATAAAATGGTTAGCGGTGTTAAATTAATCCTTACAAAACAAAACCCAAGGAGGTTAAATAAAGCCCAGAGGCTTCGCATAAAAACCACAACGACTACAAAACAGCTGCAAAGACATCTTTACACACCAAAGAAACTCCTCTCCTCTGCTCCTTCCCTCTCCAGGACACAGTGTCGGCAAACACGGGACTCACACATGGGAAAAGAACACGGATGCGATGGGAGCAGCCCCGCCAGGAGCGTGGGCGCCACGGACAGAACTATTTACACTATGGACACGGAGC
>NW_020887788.1:0-3615 GCF_003945725.1 Corapipo altera
CCTCTCCTGCCGGGGCCCCTCCGACCGCGGCGCTCAGCGCCCAGCACCCGCCCTGCCTCAGTTGGGATTAGTCTCCCGGCTGCTGCTCTGCTCTCAGCCCAGCTCCTGCTCTTTGTCCACTGTGGAAGAAGAGGTTGAGGAGCTGAGGGTCCATCCCAAATGCTTGTAGGCTGCAATGAGCTCCTGCAGCCACTCAGGTGTAGGCTCCCACATGGAAATTCCAGTGCTGTTCTGCATGGGAAGGCACCAGGCACTGAGCTTCTCCCTGTGGTCCAGGCAGAGCATGCTGTGGATCAGGGAACACCTGTACCCCAAGGGACAACACTCCAAGGAACCCAAACCCTCCTTGGCACAGGCACAGGGGTTGGCCTGGCAGGGTCAGGAGTGGGGGAACCCAAAGACCTCCAGGCACAGGCACTGGCAGAGGCTGTAGACAATGCAGAGGAGGAGGGTGGAGGGCACAAGGCTGACCAGGATGATGCCCAGGCTGTGGTGCTCAATGAGCAGGAGGTAGATGCCGAAGGGCAGGGAGCTGAAGTAAAGGAGGCAGAGGACGCCCAGGATGAAGCGGGGGACGGCTCGCCACCCCCAGGCGCGGCACTTCTGCCCAGGGCCGTGGCAGGGCAGCACTCCCAGGCTGGTGGGGTGGTACAGCCGCACCACCTCCAGCCTGCCCAGGCTCTCCGGTGGGGCCACATCCTCTGGCACCTCCAGGATGGTGACAACCAGGCAGTCAGGGCTGGATGTGGGCTCCAGCACGCCAGGGCAAAGGAGGACCTCTGGGGATCGTGGGGGACCCCTCTTCTTGGCCCGTTCATGGCCTGTCAGCAGTGCCAGTGCCTCGCCATCATCCTGCAGCTGCTGCACGTCCCCGCCGGGCACTGGGCTGTGCTGGCGGCAGAAGGGGCAGCGGAGTTGGGGGGTTGATGCATCACCCGGAGACACCATCCTGCGCAGGCAGCGGGTGCAGAGGCGATGGCCACAGTGGAGCAGTTTGGGCCTGCGGGCACGGGCGTCGAAGTGGCTGTAGCAGATCTGGCACTCCAGCTCAGGGGATGTGGGTGCCGCCGGCGGGGACCCCAGCTCACTGCCCGGCTGGGCCATGGCTCCCGGAGGGGTGCTGGGGGCTGCCTGGGCTGAGGGAAGATGCTGTCAGCCAGGGCTGGGGGCAGGTCCTGGGCCTGATGGCTCCCATGGGTGGGGTCCTGGCCCTGCTGCACCCCATGGTCAGTGTCCGGGTGAGCCCCAGGGGCTCAGTGGGGGAGCAGGGTCGGGGGAGCAGGCTCGGGGGAGCGGGGCCCTACCCGGGCCGAACTCCAACCCCCGTCGGTGCCACCGGCGCTGGCACTCGCCCTCATCCCAGCCCCCGTTTCTAGAGGGCACACCGTTACCAGGGGAGGGCACCGGTGTGGGGGGGGGGGGTAGCTCACGAGCGCTTCCTTGGCTCTCACGGCGTGTACCGGTTCCCTGGGGCCCCCGGGGTGGGGACTGCTCTGGACACCGGCTCTGTCTGCAGTGAGGAACCCCCCATCCCTTACCCCCGTCCCTTTCCCGGGGCGAGCAGCTCCCGGTCCGCATCCCCACCCCCGCTCCCGGCCCGCACCGCATCCCCTCCCGTACCTGCGCTCCGCGCCGCAGCTCCCGGTGGGGACACAGCGGCGGGTCGGTCCCCAGCCCCGGTCTCGGCGGGCTCGGTGGTGCCGGTGGGCTCCGCGGCGGCGGGCTCGGGCCCGGCAGCCCCATGGGGGGAGGCGCGGGGCGCTGCCCGCCGCGCTGCGGGGGCGAGCGCGGCGCAGGGGCCGCCGGCAGCGCCGCGGCGTTGGCCCGGTAACGGGGAGCGGCGAACGCGGGGGATCGGATGGGCCGGGCTGGGGCCCCTCGGAGCCCCCTCGGGCAGAACCGGGCCCCGCCGGGCTGCGGGAGGACGATGCAGGGGTCTATGCAGCGGTCGGTGTGTTTGGTGTGGGACAGGCGCAGCTCCCTACACGCCGCGGTCCTCCCTTTCTGGTCAGCCTTGAGGATGCTCCTTCGCAGCCTGGGGCCCGCGGCAGCGGCCCCTGGGGTCCGGCACTCCCTAGGAGTCCAGTCGGGGGCACTCGGGGGACTCAGCACTTGACAGGTTCGGGCTGGGCACGGCCGAGCCCCGGGCACATCCCACTCTGCAGGTTGTGTCTCCCCAGCCCGGTCAGATCCACCCCAGGCTGCTGCCCTTACAGGTTTCCAGCAGCCTCGGGGAACAGGAGCAGTCAGGGACCCCCCCTCACCTCTGTCCCTCCTGCCAGGCAGAACAGCAGCAGCACCGAGCACCATGGGGGCACAGTTAATGAGGGCCTTTCAGTTCAATCATCCACGTTTGGCACAGTCTGAGAGCTTTCATGCCAGGGGTCCAGTTCCTGGTGTGCCTTGTTCCCCCAGCCCTGCCCGTACCCCCCACCACTCCCAACTGCCCACCTCAGCTGCCCCTTGGACAGCTCTCCTGCTCTGTTTGGATAGAAGCAGCCATGCCACCGGGCTTCTGGCCACTGATGTCACTTACACCTCCCCTGTGAGACCACGGCCTTGGATCCTTAACCAGGTAACAGTCCCTCACTTGAGGGAGCAGTAAAGGTCTCTGTGTGGACTGACTGATCAAGGGGTGGGCTAAGGACACTCCCAGAATCAGCACATCTCTGCTCTCCTGGGTCTTGGGAACAGCCAGTCTTGCCTCAAAACAATGAACAAAAGGGGGAAAAAGGCTTTACAAACTGCCACTTGTGCAGCCAGCGTTCCCAGCTCTCTCGCATGTCCTTAAAGGACATCAAAGATCTCCTTGCCTCTGTCAAAAGCATCTTTGGAGAGCTGTGGAGCCCCTGGGAGCAGGCAGCGTGTGGGGCTGGGCAATTCCTGCCCACCCCAGAGTGGTACCAGCGCTGCTGTGGCACTGGCACTGCTGTGGCACCCCACCAGAGATTGGCTGTGCTGCCCCGAGTAGGCCAAGGTCAGTCCAGCTGCCTGGGCTTCTCTGAGGGGAGAGCATCAAAATCACACCAGAGCAGCCAAGAGCCAAGAGTAGCATGGTCACGCTGCTTCAGGGGCTCACGGGTCTTTAGCAAACAAAACTCACCACATCACGGCTGTACAGAAGAGAGCAGATGCCAGACAGTCCTGAAAAAAACAAAACCCAATGTTTTTCTACCTTCCACCCAGGCAGAGGCTGGAAAGGGGGTGAACACGGACCCTAGACACCAGAGAAGAAAAGGGATGGACACAGGCAGAGCTGTATGCTGGTTTTAATGTTCCTAAGAACTAGGAAACAGAAATCAAAAATAGACTTTGCTCTTCTTGATAAAAGTAATAAAATGGTTAGCGGTGTTAAATTAATCCTTACAAAACAAAACCCAAGGAGGTTAAATAAAGCCCAGAGGCTTCGCATAAAAACCACAACGACTACAAAACAGCTGCAAAGACATCTTTACACACCAAAGAAACTCCTCTCCTCTGCTCCTTCCCTCTCCAGGACACAGTGTCGGCAAACACGGGACTCACACATGGGAAAAGAACACGGATGCGATGGGAGCAGCCCCGCCAGGAGCGTGGGCGCCACGGACAGAACTATTTACACTATGGACACGGAGC
>NW_020887789.1:0-3615 GCF_003945725.1 Corapipo altera
CCCCCCAAAGCCCCTCAGGGACCCCCCAAACATCCCCAGGACCCCCCCAAAACCCCTTCAGGGCTCCCCAAACCTCCTTTTTATCTCCCCCAAACCCTCCTGGGACCCCCTCAACCCCCCAGATATCGATCCCAGGACCCCCCCCCCGTCCCTCCCAGTCCCACCAGTAAGGGGTCCCCATGAAGGAATTGGCTGGGGAGGCCACAGGGGCCGAGCTGAAGTCGCCCAGTTTGACCAGTCCAGGGGGCAACAGGAGGATGTTCCTGGCCATGATGTCCCAGCGGGGGGGACAGGGAGGTCACTGGGAGGGACTGGGAGGCACTGGGATGAACTAGAAGGGGATTGGGAAGGACTAGGAGAGAGTGAGAAGGGGTTTAAGTGGGAATTCATGGGGACTGGGAGGGACTGAGGGGGATCTGGGGGCACTGGGAGGGGTTTTGGGGGGGGGCTGGGAAAAAACTGGGATGGAACTGGGATGGACTGGGGGACATAGGGCGGATCTCTGGGTCAGGGGGCTCCATGGGGTGGCTCCATGGGGTGGATCTATAAGGTCTCACCTGTGGATGACCCCCCAGACCCCGCAGGGATTTATAGATGAGCTCCTGTGATGCAGGTGTTTATGGATCCCAGGATGGAGGGATTCATGGATCAATTCCCGGCATTGATGGATTCCTGGATATGCTCCAGGGATTGAGGAAGTCATGGATGAGGTCCCGGGATTAAGCAATTTAGGAATGAGCTCCCAGGACTGAAGGATTCATAGCTCCCTGGGATGGAGGGATTCATGGATCAGCTCCCAGGAATTAGGGCTGGAATTAGCAGGTGTTTCCTTAAGGTGCTGCCCTCTGGGAAGGGGACTAGGGAGGATTTGCCTCTGGATTCAGGAAGAGCAAACAGGAATTTCTCAACAGCAGGAGGTGCTTAATTAAAAAGGGACTGAGTAATTAATGAGGTCATTAATATGCAAATAAGGCATCACCTGGAGAGGGGACCAAGGTGGAGGTTCCCACCTTTCCCGCCCCTTCCCGGGGCTCAGTTGCCCCAATTAAGGAGCAAATCCCGACTAAGGATCAAATCCTGACGAAGGATCAGATCCTAATTAACAGCTGGATCCTAATTAATGATGAGATCCTAATTAGGGCTGGTGGGTGGGGCCTGGGGGGGGGTTCATCACCTTTGAAGCAGGTGATGAAGTTCTTCACTTTAGTGTCATCCAGGAAAAGCTGCGGAAAAGCGGGAAAAAGCCTCAAAACACTCAGGTCTATCCTGGGATCTGTTTGGGATCTGTCTAGGGTGTGTCCCAAGTCTGTTTGGGGTCTGCTTGGGATCCATCCAGGATCCATCCGGGATCTCCCAGGGATCCATTTGGGATCTGTCCCACCCCTATAAACACCCAGATCCCCTACAGACTCCCCCCCCATATGGACCTCCCCCACTCCTATAGACACCCAGACCCCTATAGCCCCCCCCCCATAGACCCTCAACCTCCCTTTAGACACCCCCCGCCACCAACACCCAGACCCACTCTAGAGACCCTCAGACCCTCTGTAGCCCCCCATGGACCCCACTCACCCCTACAGACACCCCCACACCCCACAGACCCTCCACACCCCTATAGACACGCAGACTCCCCACAGACACCCCCCTAGATCCCACTCATCCCTATAGACACCCTCACATCCCACAGACCCCCCCACAGCCACCCGTACAGATCCACCCCATAGTCACCCACCTCTACAGACCCCCCCAACCCCTACAGACACCCCACATACCCCTACAGGCCCTCAGACCCCCATAGACACCCCCCACCCCAAAAGACACCCCCACAGACTCTCCACACCCCATATATCCCCCCACAGCCACCCCATAGTCACCCAGCCCTACAGACCCTCCCTACCCTTACAGGTCTCAGACCCCCTATGGACCCCCACCCACCCCTGTAGACCCTCAAACTCCCTCTAGACACCCCGACAGACCTTCCGCACCCCATATATCCCCCCATAGCCACCCCTACAGACCCACCCTACAGTCACCCACCACTATACCCCCTATAGCTCCCCTACAGACCCTCAACGCCCCTACAGACGCCCCTCATGGACCCCCTGCCCCCCCCACCTGTCCCTGGTGATCCAGGGAACAGAAACACTCTCGGGTTCGGGGCTCCGGCTGCTGCCCCTGCCGGTACCCGGGCCCGGGCCGCGCGCGGAGCCACCGCACCGCCCCCTCCCGCATCGCCCCTGCCCCCCCCGCGTCGCGACAGGCGACACCGGCCCCAGAGCCCCGCCCCTGCCGCGACAGGCGACAGCGGGCCCGGCGGACAGCGTGACCCGGAAGTGGCACCACGGGGGGACCGGAATAGCGGCATCACCGCGGGGGGGGAGGGGGGAGATGAGGCGGAGAAATGGTTCTGGAGGGAAACGGAACCGGCTGTGGAGGGCCGGGGTGGCGCAGGAGTGGGGCCCCGCTGGGATAGGCACCTATAGAACCCTATAGACACCGCCCACCCCTCCGGGAACAGGCATAGACACCTATAGAACCCTACAGGTACCCCTGCACCCCTACAGACACCCACCCCCATAGACCCCCCGGGAACGGGTGTAGGCACCAATAGAACACTACAGGCACCCCGGGAACGGTTGTAGGCACGTATAGAACCCTATAGAAACCCCAGGAACGGGTATAGACACCTATAGGACACTATAGACACGCTGGGAATGGCTATAGGCACCTATAGAACCTTATAGGCTCCTGCCTGCCCTGGAGACCCTCAGCCCTCCTATAGACACCCCCCACCCCTTTAGACCCCCCTGACCCCTATAGACACCCACCCCATAGAACCCACAACCCCTACAGAGCCCCACACACCACCCTAATATTTCTATTACCTGGATCACCAGGGACAAGTGGGGAGGGTCTATAGGGGTGGGCGTCAATGGGGGGGTCTATAGGGCTTGGGAGTGTCTATAGGGGTGCAAGGGGTGTCTGTAGGGGTGCACATAGGCCTAAAGGGTGTGTGGGTTCTATAAGCAGTTGTAAAGGGCGTACTTTTGACTTAGATGATCGATGGAGCATAGAGGGGTGAGAAAGTAATTACATTAGGATGTGAAACCAGCCAGAGTATTGTACAATGTAACTTTATTGCACAAGTTAACTAAAAGGTCCATTGTGTTTTTTAGAAAGTCAATGAGATGTCCCCCATTATCAGAGCTGAGTTCCTCCTTGACTTGGCCCCGTACTGCAAGATGGACACAAATACCCTTGAAACACAATGGGAGAGATTGTTCATAGGGGTGAGAAAGATGATGGTGAGAGGAAGATTATGTGGGCAGGGATCGCTCGCCCCTTGCCCTACAGCAGGGCATGCGCAGACTGTTGCTATCATGTAATGAACAGGCGAGGTTTGGCTGCCACTCGAGTATCACCTTATACTGTGTACTGGCCCTATGTGGTGTAATGTAGAGCTGATAAAATGGGGTGTCAGGACTGCTGAAGTGAGCGATACTCATCCTGCCATGGAGACTTGTCAGAGACTGAAATAGTTAATGATTCATACATTCCAGGAGTTTGCAGGCTTTGACTTTTGCCCTAAAAAGGCATGAAGATGCCTCAGGTGGG
>NW_020887790.1:0-2430 GCF_003945725.1 Corapipo altera
GGGGGGGGTCCCCAATTCCCTCTCTGTGCCCCCCCAGTCACCCCCCGGCCCCCCTGGACCTGCCAGGGAAGGTTTCCCAGTTGGAAGCGATGCTGAAACAGCTCCACAGTGACCTGGAAAAGGTGAGGGAAGGGGGGGAAAGGGGCACCCCAAAAACTGGGGGGGGGGCCGGGATCCCAAAGAGGGGGGGACTGGGGGAAAAAGGACCCCGAAAAAGGGGTGCAGGACCCTAAAAAGGGGGTGCAGGACCCCAAAACGAGGGAGGATTGAGGGCACAGGACCCCAAAAAGTGAGTGGGGATCCTAAAAAGGGGGTACAGGACCCCAAAAAGGGGTACAGGACCCAAAAAAGGGGGTGCAGGACCCCAAAAAGGGAGTGGGGATCCTAAAAAGGGGGTGCAGGACCCCAAAAAGTGAGTGGGGATCCCAAAAAGGGGGTGCAGGACCCCAGAAGGGGGGGGGGGGGCCCTAAAAGGGGGGGGGCAGGACCCCAAAGAGGGAGAATTGAGGGCAAAGGACCCCAAGAAGTGAGTGGGGACCCCAGAAATGGGGTGCAGGACCCCAAAAAGAAGGAGGATTGAGGGCACAGGACCCCAAAAAAGGGGGTGCAGGACCTCAAAAAAGGGGGAAATGAGGGCTCAGGACCCCAAAAAGGGGTCCCAGGACCCCAAAAGGCCCCCAGGTGGGGTGGGGGTGTCCCGTGCCAGGGTGTCCCTTTTCCCCCAGGAGAAGCAGGACAGGGTGGTTCTCTAGGCCCCAAAAAGGGGGAATTGATGTCACAGGACCCCAAAAAAGGGTCCCAGGCCCCCAGGTGGGGGTGTCCCGTACCAGGGTGTCCCTTTTCCCCCCAGGAGAAGCAGAACAAGGTGGTTCTCCAGACCCCAAAAAGGGGGGTACAGGACCCCAAAAACTGAATGGGGACCCCAAAAAAAGGGGGAAATGAGAGAAGAGGACCCCCAAAAAGGGGTCCCAGGACCCCAAAAGGCCCCCAGGTGGGGGTGTCCCGTGCCAGGGTGTCCCTTTTGCCCCCAGGAGAAGCAGGACAAGGTGGTTCTCCAGGCCGAGGTCGCCAACCTGCGCCAGAACAACCGGCGGCTGCAGCAGGAATCCACCTCGGCCGCGCGGCAGCTCCGGCGCTTCGCCAGGATCTTCTCCGGGGCCGGGGCTGCCGAGGAGCCCTGAGGGGCACGGGGGGGTCTGGGGGGGCTCCGGGATCATCCCCCGGGGCAAAGAGACCCCCCGGGACAGCGACGTCTCCTGTGGGATCGTCCCCGTGGGATCGGGAACAGCCGGAGCTTCTCCAGAACTTCTCCAGGATCTTCTCCAGCACTGGGGCTGCTGAGGAGCCCTGAGGGGCACAGGGGGGTTTGGGGGGTCTCCAGGATCATCCCCCGGGGCAAAGAGACCCCCCCAGGCAAGGAGAGCCCCCCCGGGACAGCGATGTCTCCTGTGGGATCGTCCCTGTGGGATTGGGAACAGCCGGAGCTTCTCCAGAACTTCTCCGGAGCTTCTCCAGGGCCAGGACCACCAACGACCCCCGAGAGGGATGGGGGGTGACCAGGGAGGCTCCAGGACCCCTCTGGGGGCACCGAGACCCCCCTGGGGACACCGAGACCCCCCCTGGGACAACAACATCTCCTGTGGGATCGGGAACAGCCGGAGCTTCTCCAAGGAGCCGTGACTGGGACAGAGGATCTGGGGGGGACTCCGGAGGATTTGGGGGGCTCTGGGACCCCCCCTTGGGGACACCGAGACCCCCTTGGGGACAAGGACACCCCCCCGGGATCCACAACAATGCCAGGATCATCCCCATGGGATCGGGAACAGCCGGAGCTTCTCCTGGAGCTGTGACTGGGATGGAGGATCTGGGGGGGGCTCCGGAGGATTTGGGGGGCTCTGGGACCCCCCCTTGGGGATACCGAGACTCCCTTGGGGACAAGGAGACCCCCTTGAGGACACTGAGACCCCCCTGGGGACACTGAGACCCCCTT
The DNA here is from genome assembly GCF_003945725.1 of Corapipo altera. Taxonomy (NCBI): domain Eukaryota; kingdom Metazoa; phylum Chordata; class Aves; order Passeriformes; family Pipridae; genus Corapipo; species Corapipo altera. The sequence goes on from NW_020887790.1 coordinate 1,991, forward strand.
GGGGACAAGGAGACCCCCCTGAGGACACTGAGACCCCAAGAATCCCGGGATTGTCCCCGTGGGATCGGGAGCAGCCGGATGGGACCGAGGGCGTCCGTTGGATCCATCCCGGGGACTTTTTGGGACTGGGGGGTCTCCAGATGGGACCGAGGAGCTCCCACAGGGACCTGGGGGGGTCCAGATGGGATTGGGGGGACCTGGACCCTCCATGTGGGATCCGGGGTGTTCCTGTGGGGCCGGGACCCTCCCTATGGGACCACAAGCTCTATAGGGGACCAGGACCCTCCATATGGGACTGGGGGGGACCAGGACCCCCCATATGGGATTGGGGGTGTCCCTGTGGGGCCAGGACCCTCCCTGTGGGACCACAAGCTCTATAGGGGACCAGAAGTGTCCATATGGGATCAGGGGGACCAGGACCCTCCATATGGGATCAGGGG
>NW_020887790.1:2440-3615 GCF_003945725.1 Corapipo altera
TCCATATGGGATCAGGGGGACCAGGACCCTCCATATGGGATCAGGGGTGTCCCTTGGGGCTGGGATGCTCCCTATGGGACCACAAGCTCTATAGGGGACCAGGAGTGTCCCTATGGGATCGGGGGTGTCCCTGTGGGGCCAGGACCCTCCCTATGGGACTACAAGCTCTATAGGGGACCAGGACCCTCCATATGGGATTGGGGGGACCAGGACCCTCCATATGGGATCGGGGGTGTCCCTGTGGGTCTGGGATGCTCCCTATGGGACCACAAGCTTTGTAGGGGACCAGGACCCTCCATATGGGATTGGGGGTGTCCATACAGAGCTGGGACCATCCCTTTGGGGCCAGGACCCCCCATATGGGACCAAGACACTCCATATGGGAGCAGGAGCTTCCATAGGGGACCGAGGGGATCCAGACAGAGCCAGGACCGTCCCTGTGGGGCCAGGAGGCTCCATATAGGGCTGAGGGAGCCCTGTGGGGCCCAGGACTGTCCCTGTGGGGCCGAGGGATCCCTATGGAGCCCAGGAGTCTCTGTAGGGCCCAGGACTCTCCCTATGGGGCCGAGGGATCCTTGTAGGGCCCAGGACTGTCCCTGTGGGGCTGAGGGGTCTCTATAGGGCCAAGGACTTTTCCTGTGGGGCCCAGTGGTCCCTATGGGGCCAAATGGTCCCTAAAGGGCCCAGGACTGTCCCTATAGGGCCCAGAACCCCCCCTAAGGGGCCAAGGGGTCCCTATGGGGCCAAATGGTCCCTATAGGGCCTGGGACTCCCCCTATGGGGCCAAGGGTTCCCCACAGGTCCCAAGACCCTCCCTATGGGGCCGAGGGGATTTAAAGGTCCCAAAATCCCCCCTTATGGGGCCAAGGGCTCCCTATAGGTCCCAGCCCCGCCCCCATAGATCCCAAAGCCCCCCCCTGCCCCCCCCCCCCAGGAGCAGCTGGAATTTTTTGGGGGGGGAACCACAAAGGCAATAATGGGGGGTTTGGGGTCCACCCCTTTCCCCCCCCCCCTTCCCCTACAACCTCTCCCCTCCCTCATTTCCAAGGGTCTAAACCCTTTAAATAATTAATGATAATAATAATTAATGCCGAATAATTAATTAAGGGTTAATAATAATAATAATAAGGATCTTCCAGGCGCGGGAAAAGTTAAAAAAAAAAAAACAAAAAAAA
>NW_020887791.1:0-3615 GCF_003945725.1 Corapipo altera
TATTGGGCAGAGACCTACTAGAAAATCTGGGAGTTGTAATAGAATTCAAACAAGGTAAAATTGAACTTAAGGTAAAGGAAGAACAATTAATAGCAGTTCTGAGTTTAGCAATGAGCTATGTGGAGCCAAGTCAGGGTAATTCAAATGTCAGTCAAATTTTAGATCAAGTATACCTAGGAGTTTAGGCTATTGAAACACCAGGAAAGTCAAAAAGAGTAACTCCCATTGAAATAGAATTACGGTCAGGAGTAAACCCAGTAATTAGGAAACTATGCACTGAGACTGGAAGATGGAAGAGGAATTGAGCCAATAACAGATAACTTTTTGAAATTAAGGTTTTTGAAGAGTGTGAATCAGATTTCAACACCCCAATTTTACCAGTCAAAAAACCAAATGGAACACATAGGTTGGTTCAGGATTTAAGAGCAGTAAATAAAACAGCTAAAACATACATGCACCTATTGCAAACCTATATACCCTATTAACAATATTAAAAGAAAGTGTAATTTGGTTCACAGTATTAGACTTAAGAGATACCTTTTTCTGCCTTCCCTTAACACAGGAAAGTCAAAGGATATTTGTCTTCAAGTGGGAAAATCCCACCACAGGAAGGGAAACTCGGTTCATTTGGACAGTGTTACCTTAAGGGTTTGAAAATATTCCCACAATTTTGGGAATTAATTAGCTAAAGAATTGGAACAATGGCAGTCACCAACAGGAAAGGGTGTACTTTTATAATATGTGAATGATCTATTGATTGTTACTGAAAATCAAGAAGAATGTGTCCAATGGACAGTAAACCTCTTAAACTTTTTTAGACTTAAATGGGTATTGAGTCTCTCAACAGAAAGCACAGTCGGTGCAGAAACAAGTTGTGTACCTGGATTACGAAGTATCTGAAGGACAATGATCACTGGGGACAATAAGAAAGGAAACTGTCTACCAGACACCGAAACCACAGATGGTGAGAAACCTTCAAACCTTTCTAGGAATGACAGGTCGGTGTTGTTTATAGATATATCAGTATGGGCTAATTGCAAAGCCTGCTGAAAATGACTAAGGGCAACCTCATCTGGACCCCCGAAACAAGTGGAGCCTTCAAACAACTGAGATGAGAACTCATGAGGACTCCGGTGTTGGGATTGCCTGACGTAACGAAGCCCTTTTGGTTGTTCTCGCATGAATGATAAGGAATGGCTCTGGGGGTCCTGGTTCAACAACAAGGGCCATACAAAAGAACAGGAGTCTACTTCTCCAAGCAATTGGGTGAAGTATGCAAATGATGGCCCACCTGCCTAAGAGCAGTAGCAACAATGATCATAAACATAGAAGAAGCCAGGAAATTTACAATGGGACAGAAAATGACTGTTAGTGTCCCACACAGTATCTACAGTACTGGAACAGAAAGGAAATCATTGACTGTCACCCTCCCAGTTTCTGAACTATCGGGTAATCCTGGTTGAATCAGATGACATAACCATTCAGGTGACTAACACTGTTAACTCAGTTTCATTCCTAGAAGGAAGAATCTCGGTTGCACCTGTCACGCACAACTGCCTGGAAACCATTGAAGCAGTGCACTCCAACTGCCTGGACCTTAAAGAAGAACCACCCCTGGATGCAGAAGACTGGTTTACTGATGGCAGCAGTTTCATAAGACAAGGTGTGAAGATGGTTGGGTATGCTGCGACCACCACTACTGAGGTAATCAAATCAAATCCTTTGCCTGCAGGAACCTCAGTCCAGAAAGCAGAATTGATGGTTCTCATTCAAGTGTCGGATTGGCAGAAGGAAAACAAACTAACACCTGGACTGACTCCAAATATGCCTTTGGCATAGTTTACGCTCAAGGAGCAATTTGGAAAGAAAGGGGACTTTTAACTCTTCAAGGAAAAGTTGTGGAATATACTGAAGAAACTCTATGATTATTAGAAGCTGTATAACTCCCCTCTCAGGTGGCAATTATGCACTGCCAAGGACACCTGAAAGGTAACACTGTCCTGGAAATAAGAAACAGAAAAGCTGATGCAGAAGTTGAATTAGTTGCTGCAAGAAGTAAAGAACTACCAGTAGCAGTTTTAGTGCTAGAAGAACTAGACACAGATCAACAGGTAGAATATCAAGAAACAGATAATAAGTGGACACATGAAAATGAAGGTAAGGTGTTAGACAATGGGTGAGGTTAACTAAAAACAGGTCAGTTAATACTATTAGGAAAAATTAGTGTGGCAATTTGTAAAAGTAAAACATGATAAAACTATTGGGGCTTAGCATTTAAGAACCAGAGTAGCAGGACCAAATTTATTTACCACAGCAGAGCAAGTCACATCCCAATGTGAACTTTGTCTGAAATACTGGAACAAAAATACACCAAGGGGTAATAAGCAAAAGACATTTTCCAGGTGAAATTTGACAAATTAATTTCTCTGAGTTCCCAAGAAAAGGGGGGAGGAGTCCTGTTATCTCTTAGTTTTGGTTGACACATTTTCTGGATGACCTGGAGCTTTCCCATGTAGAAAAAAAAATTGAATTGAAAAGAGTGGTTAAGGTCTTGTTGAACGAGATTATACCATGGTTTGGAATGCCTAAAAGCATCTCTTCAGATAGAGGTTCACACTTTTGTGCATGAATTGTACAAGCAATAAGTAAAGCACTAAAAGTCAATTGGCAACTGTGTATGCCCTACAGACTCCAAGCAAGTGGGCAAGTAGAAAAGATGAATCATCTCATTAAACAACAAATTGAAACAAATTTTCATTGGTATCAAGCTTTACCTATTGCTTTAATTAGGCTTAGGGTCAAGCCAAGTCAAAAGAGAAACTGAGTCCATTTGAAATTCTATTTGGCAGACCCTACATGATGTAAAATGTGAATAGTGAAGCTGTAGATCAAATTGGTAATCAGTATGTGTACGATCATGTTATGACTGTAGGAGAACAGTTGCAGAAAAATGCTACAGTGGTGTTAGAACACCAACCCAAGCAACCTGATTGTAAGTTACATCCATTCAATCCTGGTGATTGAGTATATGTTAAGAATCTTTCAGGAGATCCAGTACGGAAGAAGTGGGATGGACCCTACCAGGTGCTGATGACCACCTGCACAGCGATTCGGGTGAAAGAGAAACCTACGTGGATCCACTACTCTCGGGTCAAGAGGGTTCCGGAGGAAACATGGACCTCGGGAGAAAAATCATCTACAGTCAAGCCTCCTCAATGCTGATCTTTGGATTGATAAGTACATTGGTGTTAAATCAAACTCTTGCCCAAAAATCATTATGGTCTCAAGCCTACAATGAGAGTTCTGGTCTACAATATTTTTTAGATCCAGAACTTCCAGTTCACCCAAGCAAACTGAGAGAATATAATCCATCTGTCATAGTCCTCCAGGGAACGAGAGTACTAGATCACTGGGAATATCCTGGTTACACATATACTACAAGTACCTTGATAGGAAAAATTGGAGAACAAACTCGAATTGGATGCAGAGTATATAAGCCACCTTCACAGGTTAACTGGTCACCCAAAACTGAGGTCACTGTAAGAGACACATTGCAAGAAAAACTAATCTACCCATATGATTTCGGAAGTGCAATTAGTGGACATACATGTGATT
>NW_020887792.1:0-3615 GCF_003945725.1 Corapipo altera
TAAGTGGATGGGTTGGCACAGGGTTTGGCATATTAAACACTATAGATAAAGAAGTATTAGTAAATCAGTTAAGTACCGTCACTTCTAATTTGGGAAAACTTAAAGTGCCTTTAAGGTCATCTATGCTCACCTTAACAGAGACACAATCACGGGTAGTTAGATTGATGATCTTGGTAGCCAACCACACTGCCAAAGCTTTTGTTAAAATTGCTGACTATACTGGAGATATTAGCAAAGAAATTGCACTTGCTATCCAGTGTGTTCAGAGACAACAATGAGTACAATCAGTGGCAACAGGAATATTGAGAGAAGGAATGTCAGGCATACTACCTCAAGAAATAAGGGAAACAATACTAAGGGATAGCTCCACTACACGATTTGAAAAAGACCACCAAGCTTGGTGGCAACTAGTTAACTTTACTTATGATCCACAGCAAGAACACATTGAGACCTATGTCCTCACTATCAGCGCTGCAGAAGAAAGAGCTATATTTCCTATTCTAACCTTAGGATCTATACATCAGAATGTCATTGTCAAACCTGTAGACCATAACGTCTGGGAAAACTATGACAGTACTAAGAACAAGTGGCAATCGATTAGTACAGAAGCATGTATCCCTAAAGGACAATTAGGTTATATTTGTGAAAATGCCATTATAGAAGCTGAAGATTTATACTTAGATGCTGAAGACAGTGTATGTACTTTTGAAATGCTTCCACACAATAGAGTCCGATCACAAGTGTTCTATATAGGGAATGGATGCGTTTGTATTAGAACCACTTGTAATGATGTTACTATAGATAATTGTCAGGAAATGACTAACGACAGTAACTTTTGCATATGTAACTTCACTAAAGCTATAGGTTGTGACTTTAACTACACCACTCCCATAACTACCCAGCAGTTAATCGAAGCTAAGTATACTTTATATCATGAGATACCCAAGCTACAGATAGGTATGGATACTAAACTTCTCAAAGCAATGCTCGTACATCCTGAAGTGGAGAAGTTAGTTCGAAAGGTGAATCAAACTACTCAACGCGTGTTGTGGCAGGTAGAGCATAATTCAAAAGGCATAAAGAATATCCTAACAAAAGTTGCACAAGTAGGTCAACATCACTGGTGGGATATCTTCACAGGATACTCCCCGACAGCAACACAAGTCTTTCACTACCTGATACACCCAATATTAATTATAACCATGGCCATGCTCCTGTTAACCCTCATGAATATATGCCTGTGGTGTAAGTTAAGGTCTATGGTCAGAAGAACCCAAATAATCTGGGCGATGGTACAAGCATATCAACGCCCTCTAGGATTAGAACTTGACAAAGGAATTCGTAAGTTTTAAGAAAAGGGAAGAAATGAAGCCAGGTAAAACCTGGAAAGCAAATTTAGTAGAGCAATACAAGGATTAGAGAGAGTTAAACACAAAATGCGAGCTTTAAGCAAAGGCATAGAGAACTTAGTATTAAGAAATAACAGAGGTAATAAATTCACTAGAATACAGGACACTCTGACATGAAAGAACATAAGTATGAACAGAAAGGAACTAAAAATGCTAACACACACAAAAAGGGACATATAGAAGTGAAACAAAGGGAGATAAGAAAAGGGACGAGCCAAGGAATCAGATACTCCTGCCAGACACTGGAAATCCCTGCCAAATGCACAAGGAAACTATCCAAATTAGGGAAAATTCAAAAGTTTGTGAAGATGATTATGAAAGAACACTGAGTTAATGATGATGAAGAACAGGATCGACCACCGAAGTTCTCCCCAAATTAAAGACCATGCCTCTAACTTAGCCTCAACTCTGCCTGTTATGAATATTAAAAGTAGATTGCCTCGGTCCTGCAATCAGGGTTCTGACACAGTTGAGGTGCGGTGTAACAATGCCAATTTATTCAGGGGGAACAAGGGGTCAAATAAACTAGGTTTGAGGGGCGGATTCTAAACCAGGGAGGCGCAAGAGATTGACAACTCAGGGAGAAATGTGATAGGGAGACAGGGGGAAGATGGGTGGAACCCCCGGGTCTCTGAGGGAACTGGCCAATGGTAGCTCTCCCTGCACTGTGGTACACTACAGCCAATCAGTAACAGAGGAGCGGGAAAACAGGGGAACAAAGGGACAAACTTTCGAAGGGAAAATCTGAGGGAGAAATGGGGACAATATGGAGGTACAACAGAATTCATAAATTTTGACAACAAACTGGGGTGCATAAGAATTCGTAAGTACACAACAATAAACTGGGGTAAAACTGTCAGTCCTCTGAGTGAATTGTCCAGTCAGTAACAAGTCCATTTAGATTCCATTTATGCTTCTCCAGGCAACATATCTCTCCCATTCTGTCTTTTCATCCATCACATCTCCCCCTTCTCTGTTTTTAATCGTGGTGACATTTACGGTTACACTGAGGATGATCATCTGGCGAACACAAATGATAAAACACGGCAAACAGGTACACAAGAACACAAGGGCAAATAGGGAAATCACTAGCATGATTATGATATTGCGGGACCAATTGGGTAAAGAGGGAAGTTTGACCCAATCAAAAAGTCCATCCAGTCCCTCATCACGGGACTGGTGGATATCTTTTACAAGATTTTTTAATTGATGTATACTTTCATAAATGGATTGTGAATGATCTGAAAAATTCATACAGCACATTCCTTCCAACTCCTGGCACCCATGACCGTGTGCCAGGAGTAGGAAGTCAATGGCTGCACGATTTTGGAGACTAATTTCTTTCAGTTGTTGAGTGTCTGTCAGCAGACCCTCAATCGCTTTTGTGGTTGCATTTGCTTCCTTGGGTAACCAGCAACCAAGGTGGGAAAGCAAGGAAAGGGCATGGGCAGTTCCTATCCCAGGGATAGGGAAGGAAGCCCAAAAGTTTTTCATGCGGGACCAAATGTAAATGTTGGAATCACAGTCTGCTGGGAAGGGTAGGGGCAGTGGCGGTGTAATGATTGCATCCATCACACGTGGTGCCGCATTAAGGGGAGGAATGATTGGGTTCTTTGGGGCAATTTTGGGTGTTTTTGGAATGGTTTCAGGTTCAGATTTAGGGAGTCTCCAATCTTCCAAATTTTTCTGAAGGTTGGGGAACCATCCTCTTTTTATACAGAGGGACCTTTTAACTTGATTTTTGGGAACAACTGATTGATCTGTTAATTGAAACTTCGCCGGGTTATACAGTACCAGCTTTCCTACCGTGCAGGGACCCCCTTCTGGGTAGGCAGGAATACCCTGCCACGCCCGATCCCCGCACAGGAGGAAAAACCCTTTGGGGAGCCTCATGTTCCTAGGAACATGCTCTGTTGGCACTGTGGTGGCAATTGAATTGTTGCACCATGGCGAAGTGGTCCCTCTGTAAATCAGTTTATTGGCAGTGACATTGTGGGGGGTGAATAGGTGGGGTTCTGTGTACCGATGGAATATAACACAATTGCCAGTGGGTAACGAACCAAGTAAATCTATTTCTTGTAGAGGGATGGTGGTAAACGCCTGCCTGGATACCATTTGTGCCAGGGTGACTGAACTTAGCTGTAAGGATCCTAGACTCTGGGTTTGTTCCACGAACGTGTCCCAGTCTTTGCCCGGAGTCACGGGA
>NW_020887793.1:0-3611 GCF_003945725.1 Corapipo altera
CCTTTGGCAGGGACACCTGCCAGTTTGTGAACTTACTGACTCTCCAGGGATGCAGCTTCTGCTCTGGGTAATTACAGGCCTGCTAGGTTGGTAAGAGAACTTTCTGGGCAACAGCTGGGTAACTGGGGGCTTATTTCTCTCCTCCTTCCTCCCTTTTGGGTTTGTTCATTTTCTTGGCCACCTTTTGTAATAAATATTGTTTTATTTTTTGTTGAGCGAGCTACGGTGTCTGTTTTTCGTGTCTGTATATCTCGGACCTTCCCTGATACAGTAACCCCTCCCTGATACATCACTGCTGTCCCTGTGATGTCACTGCTATCTCTTTGATGTCACCGCTGTCCCTGTGATGTCACCGCTGTCTCTGTGATGTCACCTGTTGGAGGACAGAAATTGTATGAACAATTTCTATTGCATTTCTGCGACCTTTACCTTGGCATGGCTGGGTGCAGACACTAAAAATACTGCGCCACTAATATGGCTGAAGGCCTTGTGCCAAGGTGAAGGAGGAGTTCTTTTGGCAGGAAAACAAGTTTTATGGATACCTGCTGTTATCTAATTAGTACTGTACAGCACAGTATGTTTCCCTTATGTATCCAATGTAACCTGGGGAAGAATCATGTCTGTGTGTCACAGGCAGCATATAAGCTGCCTTTCCTCTAATAAATGGGACATTTTTGCCGATCATATTGATTTGTGAGCATTTCTGTCTGTCCCCCTCCGCCGTTAGTCACTTCTGTGCCTGTGATGTCACCAATGTCCCTGTGATGTCACCACTGTCTCTGTGATGTCACCGATGTCCCTGTGATGTCAGTGCTGTGCCTGTGATGTCACTGCTGTCCCTGTGATATCATCACTTTCTGTCTGATGTCACTGTTGTATCTGTAATGTCACTGCTGTGCCTGTGATGTCACTGCTGTCTCTGTGATGTCACCGATGCCCCTGTGATGTCACTGCTTTCTCTGTGATGTCACCACTCTGTCTGTGATGTCACCGCGGTTTGTGTGATGTCACCGCTGTCCCTGTGATGTCACCGCGGTTTGTGTGATGTCACCACTGTCCCTGTGATGTCACCGCTGTCCCCAGGGCTGTCACCCGTGTCCCCAATGATGTCACTGCTGTGACAGGGCCCTTTGTGGACCTCCCTATGGGCTCTGGCTCGCATCATGCCTGCAATTTTCTTGTGATGAACTGGTAACATCCTATTTAAGCACAGAAATGGTTTCACACTCAGTGGTATAGTTAATGTGAAGACAAATAAAAAGTTCTTTTATAGCATGGAGGCAAGAGATAACCTGTACTATCACTCCATGAGGTGGAGGGCATTGACTGCAGTCAGGGGTAAACTGGGGCAGGACGGTTTGCCCCCGATGAGGCCTGGAATCTGTACAGAGAGTGCAAGCTTTCTGTGGGAGGGTTGGTGAGACCAGGATGTTGTCTGGTGTTGCATCAAACTCCAGATATACATTGCCTGTGATGGCTCCTAACAGGCCCATACATTTGTGACTGGCAATCAACCACTTCATGCTATAAAAGATGAATCCAAATTATAAAATTCTGAAATGAGAAGTTCTGTTGTACTGGACTTTATACTGTGCAGAAATTCCCGAGATTCATCGCGTTGTCCGGGCCCATACGATTGGACACACCTGTTCACCTGTCCAAACCTGGAAACTAGGTCTGCCAACTGGAAAAAGATTATCTCAGGTACTGTTGACTCCAAGTAAATGACCACTGTAACCCACTTGGATCTCCTCACTGGGGATGGACGTGATTATATTATTGTCTGTACTTTTGCTGTTACTCAGTTGTTATGTTCTTTTACATTTTTGGAGATGACACTTCATCACTATGCTGTTTGAGTCATTCACCAGTGTCATGGTCCAACCACAGACCACGTGGTGGGATGTATCAGGGGTTAATTACGCTGATACTTTTGGTCTGTGTTTGGCCCAGCCACCTGCAACAGGTTTGTTCTTTCCCTGCAAAGCTGTGAGAAAACAAGCACTGATAAAATGGGAACTTTGTCCTTGAAGGGAGTTTTGGTATAAACTATATTTAATTGGTGTTCTGTGATTGGTTAATCATCCTCCAAGGTCGCTTGAAGGAGAAAATGAAGACTATAATGATGAAGGACGCCCCCAGACTCATTTGGAAAAGACCCCCCCAGCACAGTACACAGGTTCAGGGAAAGCCACTTACTGACTCTCCAAGGATGCAGCTTCTGCTCTGGGTAATTACAGGCCTGCTAGGGCAGTGAGAGAACTTTATGGGCAACAGCTGGGTAACTGGGGGAGGTCGTGTTGGGGGCTTGTTTCTCTCCTCCTTCCTCTCCTTTGGGTTTGTTTGTTTTGTTGGCCACCTCTTGGTAATAAATACTGGTTTTGTTGAGCTTTCAATGGTGTCGTGGTTTCAGCTTCAGTATGATCAGAACCCCTCCCCAATACAGCCACCCAAAGGGATGGTGGGTTGCCAGGCCCAGCTCTCTGCAAGAGAAGTTGAGGGCTCTGAGGCAGAGAGGGGATGAGAGCCGGGTCCAGGCTTGGGAATTGCTGGGAGGGGAAAGGGATGTCTAAGAACAAGTCCCTTAGGAGAGGGAAGCAGAGAGGCTGAGTTTTCAGCCCAGCACAGAGATGTGCAGGGCAGAGCAGAGAAGATGCCCACAGAAGATTCTTGTGCGTCCCTTCTGACAGGCACTTCTTGTCACAGCCTGTCCTCTCCATTCCGGAATAGGCCCTGGCAACCAAAGAACCAACACCCCCCACCACAGTGCAGACCAACCCATGTGCTTTGGGCTCTTTTGTTGTCCTATCCATTCTGGCCTATCCTCTCCATTCCGGAATAGCCTCTGGAAACCAAAGAACCAAGCCCCCACCACGTGACAGTTCAACCCCATCCGTGTGCCAAGGGCTCCTTTGTGATGTCACGGCCTGTCCTCTCCATTCCGGAATGGGCCCTGGCAACCAAAGAACCAACGCCCTACAACCCCCAAGTGAAGCCCCACCTTTGTGCCATGGGCCCCATTGTGATGTCACGGTCTGTCCTCGCCATTCCAGAATAGTCCCTGGAAACCAAAGAACCAACACCCCACAAGGTCAGAATGCAGCCCCAGCCGTGTGCCAGGGGCCCCTTTGGGATGTCCCAGCCTGTCCTCTCCATTCTGGAATAGCCCCTGGAAACCAAAGAACCAACACCTCACCCCCCCCACAGTGCAGCCCCACCTGTCTGCCACGGGACTCTTTGGGATGTCACGGCCTTTCCCCCAGCAAAGAAAGCCTGCAACCTTCGGGTTTCACATGCACTTGGGGGCCACCCTGGGCACTCCATGGGCAGCAAGAGCTTTCTGTGCTGGCCCTTTTTGTCTGGCAGGAATCTTTGTCCGTGTTCAATTTGGGGAGTTGGACTGGCAATTTCAGTGCAGGGCTCCTGCAAGTGAACGACAGCCCTTCCCTCCAGGAAAGAAAGCCCTTACCCTCGCTCTCTTCTCCTGTTCCTTAAAACACAGCCTGCAGGGGAGCTTTCTGGCATCTCTTCTCTTGGGAATTGGGAGGATAGACCCGCTCCCATGTTTAACACCTCAGGCAAAACCACCCTTTGAACACCTTTCCCAACCC
>NW_020887794.1:0-3609 GCF_003945725.1 Corapipo altera
CCCCCCAAAGCCCCTCAGGGACCCCCCAAACATCCCCAGGACCCCCCAAAACCCCTTCAGGGCTCCCCAAACCTCCTTTTTATCTCCCCCAAACCCTCCTGGGACCCCCTCAACCCCCCAGATATCGATCCCAGGACCCCCCCCCGTCCCTCCCAGTCCCACCAGTAAGGGGTCCCCATGAAGGAATTGGCTGGGGAGGCCACAGGGGCCGAGCTGAAGTCGCCCAGTTTGACCAGTCCAGGGGGCAACAGGAGGATGTTCCTGGCCATGATGTCCCAGCGGGGGGGACAGGGAGGTCACTGGGAGGGACTGGGAGGCACTGGGATGAACTAGAAGGGGATTGGGAAGGACTAGGAGAGAGTGAGAAGGGGTTTAAGTGGGAATTCATGGGGACTGGGAGGGACTGAGGGGGATCTGGGGGCACTGGGAGGGGTTTTGGGGGGGGGCTGGGAAAAAACTGGGATGGAACTGGGATGGACTGGGGGACATAGGGCGGATCTCTGGGTCAGGGGGCTCCATGGGGTGGCTCCATGGGGTGGATCTATAAGGTCTCACCTGTGGATGACCCCCCAGACCCCGCAGGGATTTATAGATGAGCTCCTGTGATGCAGGTGTTTATGGATCCCAGGATGGAGGGATTCATGGATCAATTCCCGGCATTGATGGATTCCTGGATATGCTCCAGGGATTGAGGAAGTCATGGATGAGGTCCCGGGATTAAGCAATTTAGGAATGAGCTCCCAGGACTGAAGGATTCATAGCTCCCTGGGATGGAGGGATTCATGGATCAGCTCCCAGGAATTAGGGCTGGAATTAGCAGGTGTTTCCTTAAGGTGCTGCCCTCTGGGAAGGGGACTAGGGAGGATTTGCCTCTGGATTCAGGAAGAGCAAACAGGAATTTCTCAACAGCAGGAGGTGCTTAATTAAAAAGGGACTGAGTAATTAATGAGGTCATTAATATGCAAATAAGGCATCACCTGGAGAGGGGACCAAGGTGGAGGTTCCCACCTTTCCCGCCCCTTCCCGGGGCTCAGTTGCCCCAATTAAGGAGCAAATCCCGACTAAGGATCAAATCCTGACGAAGGATCAGATCCTAATTAACAGCTGGATCCTAATTAATGATGAGATCCTAATTAGGGCTGGTGGGTGGGGCCTGGGGGGGGGTTCATCACCTTTGAAGCAGGTGATGAAGTTCTTCACTTTAGTGTCATCCAGGAAAAGCTGCGGAAAAGCGGGAAAAAGCCTCAAAACACTCAGGTCTATCCTGGGATCTGTTTGGGATCTGTCTAGGGTGTGTCCCAAGTCTGTTTGGGGTCTGCTTGGGATCCATCCAGGATCCATCCGGGATCTCCCAGGGATCCATTTGGGATCTGTCCCACCCCTATAAACACCCAGATCCCCTACAGACTCCCCCCCCATATGGACCTCCCCCACTCCTATAGACACCCAGACCCCTATAGCCCCCCCCCCATAGACCCTCAACCTCCCTTTAGACACCCCCCGCCACCAACACCCAGACCCACTCTAGAGACCCTCAGACCCTCTGTAGCCCCCCATGGACCCCACTCACCCCTACAGACACCCCCACACCCCACAGACCCTCCACACCCCTATAGACACGCAGACTCCCCACAGACACCCCCCTAGATCCCACTCATCCCTATAGACACCCTCACATCCCACAGACCCCCCACAGCCACCCGTACAGATCCACCCCATAGTCACCCACCTCTACAGACCCCCCAACCCCTACAGACACCCCACATACCCCTACAGGCCCTCAGACCCCCATAGACACCCCCCACCCCAAAAGACACCCCCACAGACTCTCCACACCCCATATATCCCCCCACAGCCACCCCATAGTCACCCAGCCCTACAGACCCTCCCTACCCTTACAGGTCTCAGACCCCCTATGGACCCCCACCCACCCCTGTAGACCCTCAAACTCCCTCTAGACACCCCGACAGACCTTCCGCACCCCATATATCCCCCCATAGCCACCCCTACAGACCCACCCTACAGTCACCCACCACTATACCCCCTATAGCTCCCCTACAGACCCTCAACGCCCCTACAGACGCCCCTCATGGACCCCCTGCCCCCCCACCTGTCCCTGGTGATCCAGGGAACAGAAACACTCTCGGGTTCGGGGCTCCGGCTGCTGCCCCTGCCGGTACCCGGGCCCGGGCCGCGCGCGGAGCCACCGCACCGCCCCCTCCCGCATCGCCCCTGCCCCCCCGCGTCGCGACAGGCGACACCGGCCCCAGAGCCCCGCCCCTGCCGCGACAGGCGACAGCGGGCCCGGCGGACAGCGTGACCCGGAAGTGGCACCACGGGGGGACCGGAATAGCGGCATCACCGCGGGGGGGAGGGGGGAGATGAGGCGGAGAAATGGTTCTGGAGGGAAACGGAACCGGCTGTGGAAGGGCCGGGGTGGCGCAGGAGTGGGGCCCCGCTGGGATAGGCACCTATAGAACCCTATAGACACCGCCCACCCCTCCGGGAACAGGCATAGACACCTATAGAACCCTACAGGTACCCCTGCACCCCTACAGACACCCACCCCCATAGACCCCCCGGGAACGGGTGTAGGCACCAATAGAACACTACAGGCACCCCGGGAACGGTTGTAGGCACGTATAGAACCCTATAGAAACCCCAGGAACGGGTATAGACACCTATAGGACACTATAGACACGCTGGGAATGGCTATAGGCACCTATAGAACCTTATAGGCTCCTGCCTGCCCTGGAGACCCTCAGCCCTCCTATAGACACCCCCCACCCCTTTAGACCCCCCTGACCCCTATAGACACCCACCCCATAGAACCCACAACCCCTACAGAGCCCCACACACCACCCTAATATTTCTATTACCTGGATCACCAGGGACAAGTGGGGAGGGTCTATAGGGGTGGGCGTCAATGGGGGGGTCTATAGGGCTTGGGAGTGTCTATAGGGGTGCAAGGGGTGTCTGTAGGGGTGCACATAGGCCTAAAGGGTGTGTGGGTTCTATAAGCAGTTGTAAAGGGCGTACTTTTGACTTAGATGATCGATGGAGCATAGAGGGGTGAGAAAGTAATTACATTAGGATGTGAAACCAGCCAGAGTATTGTACAATGTAACTTTATTGCACAAGTTAACTAAAAGGTCCATTGTGTTTTTTAGAAAGTCAATGAGATGTCCCCCATTATCAGAGCTGAGTTCCTCCTTGACTTGGCCCCGTACTGCAAGATGGACACAAATACCCTTGAAACACAATGGGAGAGATTGTTCATAGGGGTGAGAAAGATGATGGTGAGAGGAAGATTATGTGGGCAGGGATCGCTCGCCCCTTGCCCTACAGCAGGGCATGCGCAGACTGTTGCTATCATGTAATGAACAGGCGAGGTTTGGCTGCCACTCGAGTATCACCTTATACTGTGTACTGGCCCTATGTGGTGTAATGTAGAGCTGATAAAATGGGGTGTCAGGACTGCTGAAGTGAGCGATACTCATCCTGCCATGGAGACTTGTCAGAGACTGAAATAGTTAATGATTCATACATTCCAGGAGTTTGCAGGCTTTGACTTTTGCCCTAAAAAGGCATGAAGATGCCTCAGGTGGG
>NW_020887795.1:0-3609 GCF_003945725.1 Corapipo altera
GCGGGAGGCCCGGGTTCGATTCCCGGCCAATGCAACAGCTGTATTATTTTGCACCCTGGTGTCCCTTGGGGGACCTTGGTGACATCCTGTTGCCCTGTCCCTGCAGACAGATGTGGAGGCGGTGGTGGCCGACCTGGTGAAGCTGGTCCACAGCGCGGGCGCTGAGAGCCGGAGCAAGGCCGTGCGCCCCAAGGCACTGCTGGACAACTGCCTCAAGGTCATGCGGATGCTGTACGGAGTGCCCTGTGAGTTGGGGATGGGGAGGGGGCCCTCGGGGAACTCAGGTGCCAAACATGGGGACCCTGACTCATCTGGTGACACCTGTTCCCTCTGCTCAGGTCGATGGGAGTCCACCTAACGCTGCAGAAGACCCCTCACTCGACACCTTCTCCTTGCCCTGGAGCCTCGGATGCTGCCTCTGCTCTGCCACTCCCAGCAGAGCCCCAGGGGTGTTCCCAAGGAAGGTGCAAAGGTGGGACAAATGCCACCTCTTCTGGGACCAAACATCACTCCTTCCAGGACCGTGGGACTGTTCATGGCCGTGGGGTTTTGCCCATCCAAAATGCCTGGCACCTTCAGCATGGGTGTAGGGTTGGACAGAGCCCCCCATGATGGGCAGCTGTTGAGGGGGACACGCTGCCCTCCCTGCCCACACGAAGGGTGAGGGCATCACCCCATTCCTCTCTGTTTGTATTTTCCCCTCAGCTTTCATTAAACAGCAGTTAATTCTCTAGCATTGCAGCTCAGCTTCTGACCGGGTCCTGGGAGCCTCCAGCCTCACCCAAAATAAAGGACCAGCAAAGAGAACCCCCCTGCCTCTACCGCTTCCTATTTTGGGGAGGAGGTGGCACCTTTTTTGACGCCAGCCCCCTCCCTCGCCACTGTGGGGGAGAGACTCACCCTGATATATGGACCCCCAGAGCCACTGCCTGCCAAACTGCCTCCATCAGCTCCGGCTGCTTCCCCAGCAAGAAAACATCTGGATTTGTTTGTTGTGCTTGGCGGTGCAGTGTGGGCGGTGAGCTGGGGGGACTGGGGGCTGCCTGGCTGCCTCCCCCCTTCACAGATTAGTTAATTACCTCCACCAGCTATTAGAGACCTTAATTAGTGTATTTCTTGCTGAGGGCTGCTTAGACCTATGAGTCTGTGGGCACTGCAGCACGAGTGGTGGTAATGTCTTCCTCCTCCTCCTCCTCCTCCCTTCGTGCTTAGCAGTGGTTCCTGTTTATATAAAGCCCATGCAGAGCTAATATAAAGCCCACCAGCGATGATCCACCGCTTGATAAAGGGCTTTAATTAGAGGGACCCCCTCTCCCATCCTCACTGGCTTTAACGAAGATCCCCCCACATGGTCCAGAGACCCACGTGGGGCTGCCTGAGCTCCCAGGGCTGAGCCCTCAGGGCTGAGCCCCCGCCTCCCACCCCCTCACGTCAGGCGTGGGAATGATCCTCCGTCCTCCTCCACCGTGGGAAAATTGAAGCTGTCCCAGCAAAATGACCCCGGCCAAGCTTCCCAGAGCATCCCTGCAGCAAATGGCCGGGCTCGGGGCTTGCCAAAGGCCTGTGTGTCCAGCCCACTGGAGATATTGCGACATTTTCCTCCAGTGCCTCTTTCGAGGGATGGCTTCAAAAATGTCGGCTGAGAGCCACTCACACGAGGGGGAGTGGGAGCTTGTTTGCACTATTTCCTGGCGTACCGTGAGGTGGGGTAGATCTAGGGAGGGTCCAGGTCCCAAAAGACGTTCCTAGAGATGTGCTGGGACTAGGGAAATCTCTCCCTGCGAAATCCCCGGCTGCCGGAATAGGAAGAGCCTTTGCTGCCCTTGAGTCAGCAGGAAAAAAGCCTGGCAGCATCCTCGGGGTGGGCACAGAAAGGCTGGCTGGTTTTGGGGTGGGCAGGCTCGGCAGGGTGAGAGCTGGGCTGTGCTGAGGCTGCCCCATGGCTGTAGTTTGGGGACTGTCAGGGATGCCCCCAGGCCACCAAGCAGTGTGGCTTATGGTCCTAGAGTGAGGATGCTCAGGGGGTTCCCTCAGTCCCAAGGGATGCCCTGGACACAGGAGCACACTTGGAGCACCCTTCTCTCTGCTCTTCTGGCCCAACTCAGCATCCCAGGCAGTGGGGCAGCAACCCCAGCTCTCACCCCCCAGCCAGGGCATCCCTGTTCTCCCCCCCCCAGAACCAGAGTGAGCCTGCAAATGGCAGTTCATTAGCTTTAATTAATTAAGCTCAGCAGACAGGCTCTGCTCTCACCAGGGCAGCCTCTGCCCTCTCCAGTCCCAGAAGGTGCCGTTGCTGGTGGCCGAGAGCTGGGACAGCAGCCGCAGGACACCCTGGACACTCTGCTCCACTGTCACCGGGCCCTGCTGGACCCAAGGGTGGGGGAGAAAATGAGCCAACACCCTCCATCCCAGCACCCCCATTCCCGTCCCATGGTGGGATATCAGCTCTGGTTGGGGTGGTTTGGGAGGCCAGAGGTGCTCTAGCAGGCAAGGGATGTGGCTTTGAGTGAATTGGTTTGCTGCTGTAAGGATGGAGCTTATTTTTTTGGTTCCTAATTAAAAAGCGACTCTTTTTTCAGCCAG
This sequence comes from Corapipo altera, assembly GCF_003945725.1. Lineage (NCBI taxonomy): Eukaryota > Metazoa > Chordata > Aves > Passeriformes > Pipridae > Corapipo > Corapipo altera. The sequence goes on from NW_020887795.1 coordinate 2,584, forward strand.
TGCACAGTAAAGGGGCAGCCGAGTGCAGGGCCGGGGTGCCCTCTGCTGACACACCAGTGGGATGGGAAAGGAAATAGAAAGGCAAATAAAAAAACTGGAGAAAATTGGATGGTTTTGTGGGAGATCCTGGAATTGGCCCTTTGCTGTGGTGATGCAGCCACCCTGGGACTGAAGGGCACAAGGGTGAGTGCCCAGGAAAGGGATGCCCATGGGAAGGGACGTCCCAAGGAGGAGTGCCCCTGGGAAAGGATGTCCATAGGAAGGGATGTTTCTGGGAAGAGATTTATTTGACAGGGGATGTCTTTGGGAAGGGATGACTCTGAGCAGAGATGCCCATGGGAAGGGATAACTGTGAGAAGGGATACCCCTGGAAGGGATGCCCCTGGGAAGGGATGACCTTGAGAAGGGATGTCTGTGGGAAGGAATGTCTGTGGGAAGTGATGCTCCACGAACAGATGCCCCTGGGAAGGGATGACCCTGAGGGGGGATGGCCTTGGGAAGGGATGACCCTGGGAAGGGATGCCACAGGAAGGGATGTCCGTGGAACTTTCCTGAGCTAGGATGGCCAAGCACTTCCCATCACTCACCATCCCCTGTTCCAAGGGAGGTGTCACACAGCCAGGGTCCACAGACACGCAGAGGATCCCGCTGCTCCCGTACTCCAGGGCCAGGCACTTGGTGAGCATGTTCAGAGCAGCCTGGGAGAACAACCCACACCCCCTTACCACCATAAGCTGGCAGTGCCAGAGCCCGTGGTGGGGGGAATCTTGCATGAGGTGACCCCCAAACTCCTCCCCATCCTCCCATGGCAGTACCTTGCTGCAGCGGTAGGAGATGTCCTGCCTCTCCTCCCAGGCCTCCGCCACCTCGATGGAGCCCAGGATGCTGGAGATGTTGACGATGGCAGCTCTGCTGCAGCTCATCTCACGCTGCCCTTCAGCCTCAGCTGCCTCCTTCAGCAGGGGCAGGAAGGCCTGCAGGGGATGGGATCTTGGGCATCACCATCCTCTCCCTCCCTATTCCCAG
>NW_020887796.1:0-870 GCF_003945725.1 Corapipo altera
GGGGGGGCCAGGTCCCGGGGTAACCCCTCGGGGCTGGCCCAGCCCCCCCTTTCCCCACGCACCGGCTCTCGGGGGCTCCTCCCTGCCCGGGGGTCCCTCCCACTGAGTCCCACCCTGACACCTTCACCCGGAGCTGGGGGGCCAGCCGGGGGTCCCGGGGGTTGGTGACCCCTCCAGGGTGTGGGCAGCTGCCACCGGGCTGGTCCGGCCGAGCGGGCAGGGGACGGGCAGGGCACCGGGCAGGTGACAGGCAGGTGACAGGCAGGGCACTGGGCAGGTGACAGCCACGGGACAGGCAGGTGACGGGCAGGGCTTGGGCGCGGTGGCAGCGGCTCCCCCCCTGTCCCGGGCAGGGTCCCCTGAAGCCCCCGGATCCCGTCGGGGACCTGCCCGGGGGTGCAGGTCCTTGTCCCGGCAGTGCCGGTCCCCAGCCCGGGGTACCGATCCTCCACCGGGATGTCACTCGGTCCCTGTCCCGGGATATGAGTGTCCCCCCCGGGACGTGGGTCCGCCCGGGGATGCCGGTCCCGTTCCCGAGGTGTGGATCCCTGTCCCAGAATGCCAGACCCGTCCCGGGATGTGGGTCCCACCGTGGGATGCCGGTCCCTGTCCCGGGATGTGGGTCCCTGTCCCGGGGCTGTGGGGTCCCTGTCCCGTGGGTGCCGGTCCCTATCCCGGCCTGTCGGGGTCCCCCCCGGGATCCCGGTCCCCCCGGGGGCGGAGCGGTGCCGCTGCCACTGGGGGCCGGGCAGCGGGTCCCGCCCGCCGCCGGTGTCCGGTTACCGGTCCCGGGGCCGCAGGAGCCGCCGTCCCGCGGAACCGCCGCCCCCCGCGCCCACGCAGGTACCGGGCACCGGAGGTGAGGGCACG
>NW_020887796.1:970-1291 GCF_003945725.1 Corapipo altera
CCGCGGGGGGCTCGTCCCCACGGGCGGGTGGTACAACCCGTGTGCCGGGAGGGGCAGTGCCAGGCCGGGCTGTGCCGTGCCGGGCTGGGCAGTGCCACACGGGCGGTGCTGTGCCGTGCAGCGCGGAGTGATGGCACAGAGTGGGGCGCGGGGCAGGGGGTGCAGCCAGGCTGTGCCAGTGCCACAGTGCCCTACAGGGCGTGGGGACAGGGCTTAATGTGCGAGCCGGGGTGTGCTGGGCAGTGCCAGGCCATGTGGTGCCGTGGGGCACAGTGGGGTGCAGTTTGGTGCCACGGGGTGCACTGGGGTACAGTTTGGTGC
>NW_020887796.1:1391-3608 GCF_003945725.1 Corapipo altera
GGGGTGCAGTTTGGTGCCACGGGGTGCACTGGGGTACAGTTTGGTGCCACGGGGTGCAGTTTGGTGCCACGGGGTGCACTGGGGTACAGTTTGGTGCCATGGGGTGCAGTTTGGTGCCACGGGGTGCACTGGGGTGCAGCCATAGAGTGCTGTGGGCACAGTGGTGCCAGTGTGAGCAGGTTCCTGCTGAGCTGCAGCCGTTGCCTTCAGCCCAAGGACACGCGTGGGAAAGGGACCCCTGAGCTCCCTCGTGCTGGGAGGGGTCGCCCCCCACCCTCAAACCTCCGAGGCTCCAGCAGCCCCGCGGGGCACAGCAGCTCTCAGGCTTGGCACCGGCTGTGCCAGCACCAGGGGGATCCGGGGGCCACGGGGACACAGTGACTGTGTGGCACCCCCGGAGGGAGGGTCCCTCAGGTCCCGGCTGTGCCAACACCAAGTGGGATTCCAGTCTCATGATGACACCGTGACTTTGTGGCACCCCCAGGAGGGAGGGTCCCCAGGGCCCCCTGGCTGTGCTGACACCAGAGAGATCCCAGCCCCACAGTGCCACAGTGACTTGGTGGCACCTCCAAAGGGGGGTCCCCAGAGACCCCCCAGCCATGTCGACACCAGTGGGATCCCTGCCCATCCCCGTGGTGACACAGGGGCTTCACGGCACCCTGGGAGGGAGGGTCCCCAGTGCCCCCCAGCTGTGCCCGCAGGGAGGTCTCTGCTCATCCCGCGGCTCCCGCTGAGCGGGCAGCGTTCCCGCAGGGACGTGGGGACAGACCGTGCCGTGTGCCAGGCCAGGGGACACCGTGTGCCAAGCGCCACGTGCCGGGGCAGGTGCTGCCCCGTCCTGCGCGGGTTTGGCTGCGGGCAGGGCCCGGCAGCTGCCCCGGAGCCGGGGGTGTGCTCGGCGCTGTCCCCCCTGACGGTGCCGGCTCTGACCCTTGGCTCAGTGGGCACCGGGCCAGTGCCGCGTGACGCCGCCGTGGCACGGGCTGGGGGGCTCCCGCTGGCCACCGCCCGCCGGCACCGCGCCCGGGTGACACCCAGGGGGGCCCGGGCACCGCCGCGGAGCCCCCCGCCCCCGGGGGGGGACATCCACCGACCTCCCCTTGTGGCACCGTGCCAGGGGAGGGAGGGTCCCCCACCCATCCCGGTGACTCCTGTCCCCCCCGGGTAGTGCCTGCCGGGGGGCTGCCATCCCCGTGCCCATCACCCTCGTGTCCCACCGCAGGTGCCAGCAGCCCCCCAGGATGGCGGAGGCCCACCAGGCCGTGGCCTTCCAGTTCACGGTCACCCCCGAGGGCTTGGACTTCCACCTGAGCCGCGAGGCCGTGCGGCAGCTCTACCTCGCCGGCGTCTCCTCCTGGAAGAAGCGCTTGGTCCGCGCCAAGGTGGGCTCGGCCCCCCCGTGCCCCCCCACCCCCTGCCAGCTGCCCCCCGGCCCCCCTGACCCCCCTGTGCCCACAGAACAGCTTCCTGACCGGCGTGTACCCCGCGTCCCCCTCCAGCTGGATGGTGGTGGTCCTGGCCACCGCCGGCTCCTGCTACTGCCAGGTGGACCCGTCCCTGGGGCTCATCGCCCGCATCCGGCACTGCCTCCCCCACAGGTGAGGGGGCGGGACGGGGGTGGGCTCTCGGCCACGGGGATGGGCCACCGGCCACGGGGATGGGCCACCGGCCACCTCCCGGGGAGGGACCCCAACCCCCAGCACAGCCAGTGGGACCTGTGATATCCCTGGGGGGATCCCACCCCACACATCCCCACCCCATGGGCATGACCCTATTTGGGGACGTCCCCCAGGGGTCCTATCCAACGGGAACAGCCCCGTTTGGGTACATCCCTTGGGGGGTCCCATTTCAGGGCACAGCCCCATTTGGGGATGTCCCTCAGAGGGTCCCCCCACCCGCCTGTGGTCCCCCAGGGGACCCACCCCACACGTCCCCACTGGACATCTCCCAAGGGGTCCCACCCCATGGGCACACCCCACCTGCACTATCCCTCAGAGGGACCCCAACCCCCAGCATGGCCGGGGGGCCTGGGGTATCCCTTGGGGGTCCCACCCTACACACAGCCCTGCTTGGGGACATCCCCCAGGGGGGGCACAGCCCCATTTGGGGATGGGGACAGGGACAAGGACAGGGGACAGGGAGAGAGATAGGGACATGGAACAAGGACAGGAGACAGAGAGGCAGGACAGGGATAGGGAACAGGGACAGGGATAGGGA
>NW_020887797.1:0-3606 GCF_003945725.1 Corapipo altera
CAGCCGCCGCGCCGGCTCGGGCAGCAGCAGGACGTGGCCCCGCTCCAGCGGGCTGGCGTTGATGGCCACCAGCAGCGGGTCGGGCGGCGGCCCCGGGCCCCCGGCGCGGCGCAGGCGGAGCAGCAGCTCGGCGGGGCGCAGCCGGGTGAAGTTGAAGGCGTCGGGGTCGAAGGGGTCCCGGAGGCTGCGGACGGGCTGCGGTGGGCGGCGCTCGGCGCTGCGCTGCTCGTTCAGCTGCGCCACGAGGCGCACGGGGCCGGGCAGGACGCGGGTGGGCATCGGCCCGAGCCGGTACCGGAACAGCCCCCGCTCCATACGGTCGCTCCAGCCCGCCAGCAGCGCCCTGTCGAAGCGGGAGGGCGCGGAGTCCGGGTCGTCCCAGCCGGCCGGCTGCAGCACGAAGTCCTCCTCGCCGTACACGAACTCCTCGGGGCTCGGCTCGCCCCGCTCCTCGCCCGCCGCCGGCGCCGCCGCCATTGCCGGTGCGGGGCGGGCTCAGCCGCGAACCCGCGGCCTCGGGATCCGCCGGGAGGGCGGGGCTACGCGGGACGGGTGGGCGTGGCTGTCTGGCCGCGGGGCGTTGCCACGGCAGCGGGTGAGTGACAGGTGGCGGAAGCGGCGCCATGGGCGGCTCGGCCAGTCTGCTGCCGCGGGACGCGCTGGGCGAGTACCAGGTACGGCACCGGCACCGGCGGAGAGGGGCGGCGCCGGGGGGACACGGGGCGGTGTGACCCCGGGAGGCAGCTGCCCATAGGCCGAGGGACCCGGGGCTGCGTTGCCTCGGGTCAGGCCCTGACCCCGCTGCCGGTACTGACCCCGGCGCCCGGTGCTGCCCCCGGTACTGACCCCGGTACTGACCCCGGTGCCCGGTGCTGGCCCCGGTACTGCCCCCGGTGCCCGGTGCTGACCCGCACTCTCCCCGCAGGAGCTGACGTTCCTGAGCAAGCAGGAGATCCTGCTGTAAGTACTGCCCGTGGGGCGGGATGTGGGTGCAGACCCCCGGCCCCCCGTAGTCCCAGGGCCTCGGGCTGTGCTGGGGGTCGCGGAGGGCCCCGGCCCCGCCCCGGGGCTACCGTTCCGCCGCGATGCCCCGCTGAGCCGGGAGGTGCCGGTGCCGTTCCCTGACAGTGGGGTGTCACAGGGCAAAGGTCCGCGGGTGCTGCCGGTGGCGCGGGCCGGGCCGGGTCCGCCCTGACGGGCGGGGTGGGGACTGCGGAGCCGCCCCGAGCCCCCTCTGAATCCCCAGCCCTGGGGCGGGCAGCACCAGGCCGGCTCCTCTCCCTGGCCCCGGGAGCAGCTGGGGGACCCCCGGGCCGGCATGCACCCGCCCGGCCCTGGGAAGCGCTGCCGGTGCCCACAGGGGCTGCTGCCATCCCGGGAGCACCACAGAGCCGCTCTTGTTCTTTCCTCTTCAAGTGCCTACAAGAGGTTCAGTGAACTGCTGCCAAAGCAGGAGCGGGAGAACGCCTGCTCCGCGCGGGTTCCCAAGAGCCACATCCTGACACTGCCTGAGCTGCGGGTACGGTGCCTGGCACACTCAGGACGCTTCTGCTCCCGGGTGGGGGCATGTTTGGGCAGGGCCTCGATTTACCCACCACGGCCTCACCGTGCCAATGCTCTGCCCTCAGCTGTGCCCACAAACAGCTTCCTGGTCCCCAGGGAGCTGCTGAGGATCCCGGGGATCCTGCTGTGCCATGGATTCCAGGGATCCCTGCAGTGCATCCCAGGAGGCACAGGACAGGCTCAGCTGTGCTGTGGGTGCTGCACTGGTGGCAGAGCGGGGCACTTGCTCAGCTGCTGGAGCAGCAGCCACAGCTGGTGTGTGCCAGAGGGAGCCAGCCCAGCCCAGCCCTGCCTGAGCCGTTCCTGTGTCCACAGGCAAACCCCTTCCAGCACCGGATCTGCCATGTGTTCTCCACCTCGGAGGCTGGGGACAACAGCATGTCCTTTGAAGACTTCCTTGACATGCTGAGCGTCTTCAGTGACTCTGCCACCTTCGACATCAAATCCCACTATGCCTTCCGCATCTTTGGTAAGGCTGGGGGCTGCTGCTGTCTCCTGGGGTCCCCACACCTCAAGGAAGAGGGGATGGGAGGATGAGTCCATGTTCAGGAGAGCCGCCCATAAGGGACAGTGGCTTTAGGATCTCCCTGTGGGAATGGCTGTTTTGGCACAGTGAAGCTGTGCAGTGCTGGTGCTTGTGACTCCCTGGGGTCTCTGTGGCCCTGCCAAAAGGTACCTTTCCTGTCCCCACAGACTTTGACGACGATGGGACTCTGGACAGGAGGGACCTGGAGCAACTGGTGAACTGCCTGACGGGGCAGGGCGAGGAGTCCCGGCTGAGCAGGGCGGAGATGGAGCAGCTCATCCAAAACGTGAGCGCGTCGGGCAGGGCACGGACACTGCACAGCCCCAGGCACAGAGCTCACCATCCCCTTTCCCCCCAGATCCTGGAGGAGTCTGACATCGACAAGGACGGCACCATCAACCTCTCCGAGTTCCAGCATGTCGTCTCCCGCTCCCCAGACTTTGCCAGGTGCGGTGGTGCCCAGCAGCACAGCCTATCCCAGGGCCTGTCTGGGGGTTCATTGTCCCAGTTGCTGAGCTGGGGCAGAGCTCATGGTGGCAGGAGGGCAGGGCTGCCCTCTGCCAGGTCTGCCACAATGGCAGAGCGAGCTGCATCCCAAGCTGGCTCTGCAGAGCCTCTCCCACATGGGAACGTGGGTCCCTGCAGCAGTGGGCGCTCGCAAACTCTTTGTGTGACCCAGCAAGGAGGTGCAGAACCTGTTGTATCTCTTACAGCTCCTTCAAGATCGTCCTGTGAGCCCCGTGGCTCACCAGCACCACTCCTCCAGTTCCTCCAGAACCACTTGTCCAGTTCCTCCAGCATCATTCCTCCAGTTTCTCCACCACTCCTCCAGTTCCTCCAGTGCTCCTCTGGCTCCTGCAGCTCCTTGTGGGCTCAGCCATTTTTTCTTTCAGAGAGCACAGGCCTGGCCCCTCACTGGCCCAGCAATGCCACAGTGCCTTGGGCAGGAGCCCTCCTGCTTTCCTCTCAGGTGCCTGGCAGTGGGGGGCCCTAGGAATCTGCCTCTCCTGCAGCCCCTCTGCTCTCCCAGCACCAGTTTGACTCCATATGCAGTCTAAGGGCAGCTCTGCAGGTGGGGGAGGCTGAGCTGCTCCTGCCTGGGGCCACTCTGTGCCAGCACAGCCCCTCCCTGCCCTCAGGACCAACTCCCAAATCCCTAAAGACCAATTCCCAAGTTGTGCCTTCCAGCAGCAGGCAGAGAGCTGCCTCCCTCTCCAGCCTCTTCTCAGCTTCCTCATCTTCCTGGGAGCGTCCCTGCTGCCACATGGATTCATTTCTCTGAGCAGTAACCCGAACATGGATCCTCTGAGCACTAACCAAACTGTGGATCGTTTTTCCTGAGCAATAACCCAAACGGGGCCGTTTCTCTGAGCAATAACCCAAGTGTCACTGTACAGGTGCCAACCCACAGCAGAGCTGTCCCCCCACGGCTGCACAGGACACATTCCTTCTCCACTGGCACAGCCCACGGGTGCGCAGCTGGACTCCCCCGTGCTGCCTCAGCACTGACCGTTCTC
>NW_020887798.1:0-3606 GCF_003945725.1 Corapipo altera
CAGCCGCCGCGCCGGCTCGGGCAGCAGCAGGACGTGGCCCCGCTCCAGCGGGCTGGCGTTGATGGCCACCAGCAGCGGGTCGGGCGGCGGCCCCGGGCCCCCGGCGCGGCGCAGGCGGAGCAGCAGCTCGGCGGGGCGCAGCCGGGTGAAGTTGAAGGCGTCGGGGTCGAAGGGGTCCCGGAGGCTGCGGACGGGCTGCGGTGGGCGGCGCTCGGCGCTGCGCTGCTCGTTCAGCTGCGCCACGAGGCGCACGGGGCCGGGCAGGACGCGGGTGGGCATCGGCCCGAGCCGGTACCGGAACAGCCCCCGCTCCATACGGTCGCTCCAGCCCGCCAGCAGCGCCCTGTCGAAGCGGGAGGGCGCGGAGTCCGGGTCGTCCCAGCCGGCCGGCTGCAGCACGAAGTCCTCCTCGCCGTACACGAACTCCTCGGGGCTCGGCTCGCCCCGCTCCTCGCCCGCCGCCGGCGCCGCCGCCATTGCCGGTGCGGGGCGGGCTCAGCCGCGAACCCGCGGCCTCGGGATCCGCCGGGAGGGCGGGGCTACGCGGGACGGGTGGGCGTGGCTGTCTGGCCGCGGGGCGTTGCCACGGCAGCGGGTGAGTGACAGGTGGCGGAAGCGGCGCCATGGGCGGCTCGGCCAGTCTGCTGCCGCGGGACGCGCTGGGCGAGTACCAGGTACGGCACCGGCACCGGCGGAGAGGGGCGGCGCCGGGGGGACGCGGGGCGGTGTGACCCCGGGAGGCAGCTGCCCATAGGCCGAGGGACCCGGGGCTGCGTTGCCTCGGGTCAGGCCCTGACCCCGCTGCCGGTACTGACCCCGGCGCCCGGTGCTGCCCCCGGTACTGACCCCGGTACTGACCCCGGTGCCCGGTGCTGGCCCCGGTACTGCCCCCGGTGCCCGGTGCTGACCCGCACTCTCCCCGCAGGAGCTGACGTTCCTGAGCAAGCAGGAGATCCTGCTGTAAGTACTGCCCGTGGGGCGGGATGTGGGTGCAGACCCCCGGCCCCCCGTAGTCCCAGGGCCTCGGGCTGTGCTGGGGGTCGCGGAGGGCCCCGGCCCCGCCCCGGGGCTACCGTTCCGCCGCGATGCCCCGCTGAGCCGGGAGGTGCCGGTGCCGTTCCCTGACAGTGGGGTGTCACAGGGCAAAGGTCCGCGGGTGCTGCCGGTGGCGCGGGCCGGGCCGGGTCCGCCCTGACGGGCGGGGTGGGGACTGCGGAGCCGCCCCGAGCCCCCTCTGAATCCCCAGCCCTGGGGCGGGCAGCACCAGGCCGGCTCCTCTCCCTGGCCCCGGGAGCAGCTGGGGGACCCCCGGGCCGGCATGCACCCGCCCGGCCCTGGGAAGCGCTGCCGGTGCCCAGAGGGGCTGCTGCCATCCCGGGAGCACCACAGAGCCGCTCTTGTTCTTTCCTCTTCAAGTGCCTACAAGAGGTTCAGTGAACTGCTGCCAAAGCAGGAGCGGGAGAACGCCTGCTCCGCGCGGGTTCCCAAGAGCCACCTCCTGACACTGCCTGAGCTGCGGGTACGGTGCCTGGCACACTCAGGACGCTTCTGCTCCCGGGTGGGGGCATGTTTGGGCAGGGCCTCGATTTACCCACCACGGCCTCACCGTGCCAATGCTCTGCCCTCAGCTGTGCCCACAAACAGCTTCCTGGTCCCCAGGGAGCTGCTGAGGATCCCGGGGATCCTGCTGTGCCATGGATTCCAGGGATCCCTGCAGTGCATCCCAGGAGGCACAGGACAGGCTCAGCTGTGCTGTGGGTGCTGCACTGGTGGCAGAGCGGGGCACTTGCTCAGCTGCTGGAGCAGCAGCCACAGCTGGTGTGTGCCAGAGGGAGCCAGCCCAGCCCAGCCCTGCCTGAGCCGTTCCTGTGTCCACAGGCAAACCCCTTCCAGCACCGGATCTGCCATGTGTTCTCCACCTCGGAGGCTGGGGACAACAGCATGTCCTTTGAAGACTTCCTTGACATGCTGAGCGTCTTCAGTGACTCTGCCACCTTCGACATCAAATCCCACTATGCCTTCCGCATCTTTGGTAAGGCTGGGGGCTGCTGCTGTCTCCTGGGGTCCCCACACCTCAAGGAAGAGGGGATGGGAGGATGAGTCCATGTTCAGGAGAGCCGCCCATAAGGGACAGTGGCTTTAGGATCTCCCTGTGGGAATGGCTGTTTTGGCACAGTGAAGCTGTGCAGTGCTGGTGCTTGTGACTCCCTGGGGTCTCTGTGGCCCTGCCAAAAGGTACCTTTCCTGTCCCCACAGACTTTGACGACGATGGGACTCTGGACAGGAGGGACCTGGAGCAACTGGTGAACTGCCTGACGGGGCAGGGCGAGGAGTCCCGGCTGAGCAGGGCGGAGATGGAGCAGCTCATCCAAAACGTGAGCGCGTCGGGCAGGGCACGGACACTGCACAGCCCCAGGCACAGAGCTCACCATCCCCTTTCCCCCCAGATCCTGGAGGAGTCTGACATCGACAAGGACGGCACCATCAACCTCTCCGAGTTCCAGCATGTCGTCTCCCGCTCCCCAGACTTTGCCAGGTGCGGTGGTGCCCAGCAGCACAGCCTATCCCAGGGCCTGTCTGGGGGTTCATTGTCCCAGTTGCTGAGCTGGGGCAGAGCTCATGGTGGCAGGAGGGCAGGGCTGCCCTCTGCCAGGTCTGCCACAATGGCAGAGCGAGCTGCATCCCAAGCTGGCTCTGCAGAGCCTCTCCCACATGGGAACGTGGGTCCCTGCAGCAGTGGGCGCTCGCAAACTCTTTGTGTGACCCAGCAAGGAGGTGCAGAACCTGTTGTATCTCTTACAGCTCCTTCAAGATCGTCCTGTGAGCCCCGTGGCTCACCAGCACCACTCCTCCAGTTCCTCCAGAACCACTTGTCCAGTTCCTCCAGCATCATTCCTCCAGTTTCTCCACCACTCCTCCAGTTCCTCCAGCGCTCCTCTGGCTCCTGCAGCTCCCTGTGGGCTCAGCCATTTCTTCTTTCAGAGAGCACAGGCCTGGCCCCTCACTGGCCCAGCAATGCCACAGTGCCTTGGGCAGGAGCCCTCCTGCTTTCCTCTCAGGTGCCTGGCAGTGGGGGGCCCTAGGAATCTGCCTCTCCTGCAGCCCCTCTGTTCTCCCAGCACCAGTTTGACTCCATAAGCAGTCTAAGGGCAGCTCTGCAGGTGGGGGAGGCTGAGCTGCTCCTGCCTGGGGCCACTCTGTGCCAGCACAGCCCCTCCCTGCCCTCAGGACCAACTCCCAAATCCCTAAAGACCAATTCCCAAGTTGTGCCTTCCAGCAGCAGGCAGAGAGCTGCCTCCCTCTCCAGCCTCTTCTCAGCTTCCTCATCTTCCTGGGAGCGTCCCTGCTGCCACATGGATTCATTTCTCTGAGCAGTAACCCGAACATGGATCCTCTGAGCACTAACCAAACTGTGGATCGTTTTTCCTGAGCAATAACCCAAACGGGGCCGTTTCTCTGAGCAATAACCCAAGTGTCACTGTACAGGTGCCAACCCACAGCAGAGCTGTCCCCCCACGGCTGCACAGGACACATTCCTTCTCCACTGGCACAGCCCACGGGTGCGCAGCTGGACTCCCCCGTGCTGCCTCAGCACTGACCGTTCTC
>NW_020887799.1:0-3606 GCF_003945725.1 Corapipo altera
TGAATCTGGGGTGGAATTCCTGGGATAGTGGGACGTGTCCCTGCCCATGGAAAAGCTTTAAGGTCCCTTCCAACTCAACTCACTCTATGAAATCACCAGTTTGCTTAAAAATCCCCTTCTACCCAGTTGAAGCCTCAGCCTTTGGCAGAGCTTGAGGGTCATTTCTCCCTCTCTGGAACTGATGTTGTTCCACCAAGGCCAAAGGAGACACTGGAGGTTGTTCCTGTCCCTCCCTGAAGCACCACCTTGGTCCCTGAGCTCACACCCCTGAGGATGGAATGTGTCACCCTCAATTAATGAGCAGGAATTTTGGCCCTGGATGTGCAGTGTCACCAGTGTCCCCCAGGCCCAGCCCAGCCCCCTGGGAGCTGGGACCATCCCACCCTCTAACAGGTGACCAAACCCACCAGGAGCTGCTGTGCCTGAGGGTGTTCACACACACACACACACACACACACACATCAACAGCAGCACGGGGAAAGGTTTGGATCATCCTCCTGTGAAATGTGAACTCGAGCATTGTTCCCTTGTCACTGCCTTCTCATTCTCCTGCTCTTTACCACAGCTTTTTTCATTCCCTCCCACTTTATTTCCCCCTGCTCCTCTGGATGGCCCAAGCTGCTTGTTTGTGGTAGATTTATGACTGTTTGTATTTGGTGTGATTAATAAATTCTGCTGTGATTTATGTTTCTGGAGGCTTTAGTGATTCTACTTCATTTTCCATCGCACGCTCCCTCTCCGGGCTCAGCATTTTTGCCCTGTTGGAAGTGATTAGGTGTCTAACTGTCACTCCATGAGGGTTCATCAGCCTTAATTCCTCACTGAGGCATATTTTTTTCTTCTTGTGTGATTTATTACTTAAAAAACACCAAGTGATGTCAGTGTTGGGTTCTATGTGTGCACAGAGGTGCCTTTCTGCAGGGTCTGTCGGAGTTGTGGAGCCCCAGGAGCTGCATTTCCCACCCAGGGCAGGTGAGAGCATTTGTTCCTCATCCAGGTGCATTTATTGGATGCTCTGTGAGAGCTCCAGAGCTTTGGGAACGCTGAGATCCCTCCTGGCACTGCCACATGTGGGCAGGTGAAAGGGCTCTGCAGGGTGACCAGCACTGATGTGCAACCTCCAAAAGGTGGCAATGAAAGCAAATCCAAACCACAAATGGAGCTGCAATCCAGCCTGGATCTGCCAGGCTTTGGAAGAGCAACTTCACAGAATTCCAGAATGTCCTGAGTTGGAGGGACCCACAAGGACCATCCAGTCCAACCCTCAGCCCTGCACAGGCCCAGCCCCAGGAGTCACCCCCTGTGCCCCAGAGGATCAGCCAAAGCCTCCTGGAGCTCTGGCAGCCTTGGGGCTGTGCCCACTGCCCTGGGGAGCCTGGGCAGTGCCCAACCAGCCTCTGGGGGAAGAACCTTTCCCTGAGATCCAACCTGAGCCTGCCCTGACACAGCTCCAGCCGTTCCCTGGGTGCTGTCCCTGGTCCCCCAGAGCAGAGCTCAGTCCCTGCCCCTCCTCTGCCCCTGCCCAGGAATTGGAACTGCACTGAGGTCCCATCTCAGTCTCCTCTGCTCCAGCTGAACACCCCAAGTGCCCTCAGCCCCTCAAGGCCCTTCCCCACCTTCGTTGCCCCCCTCTGGACACTCTCCAATGGCTTCAGACCTTCCTTATACCGTGCTGCCCCAAACTGCCCCGTATTCCAGCACCAAAACTCGGATTTTCCCATTTCCTGACACCTGCTCCGTTCTTTCCCCTCGGTTATTCAGAGCCGGGTATGAAGGGGCAGCGCCGTGTCCCCGCAGATCCGCCAGGTGACATCTCCTCACCCACTCTGCCCCGACAGAAGTGACCCCACGCAGGTCCAGCAGCTGCATTTCGAGCACGATTGAATTCCCGGCGCGTTTTAACGCAGTTTTTTTTGCTCGCCGGGGGCAGGTCGGAGCCGGCAGGAGATCTTTGTTGCTCCGTGACTCTCCCTATCAGTTGTTAATCAACAAATCCCTCCTTCGCCACCCCCAGCCGGGTTTCAAAGCGCTCCAGATCTCTCCCGAGGAGACATTAGAGGAGCATCTCTGCTCCTGTCCCCCCCGCCTGCGACAACACGCGTGGCTTTGATTAGAAAGCAAACAGAAAGGGGGATGAACCCACCTCCCGGTGCCTAATTAATGCCAATTATTGCTCTGCTGGGGCAGCTTTGCTGTCTGTGCTACCCCAGAGCAGAGGCAGGTCCTTGGGGTGCAGCAGGGAACGCCCCTGCCCCGGAGACCAGCGGGAAAACTGCTTTTCCACGGGATTCCAGCAGTTTGCAGGAGGAATTTGTTCACTGGGAGGGTTGTCGGGCATCGGGAGGGGCTGCCCGGGGAGGTGGGGGGGGGCACCGACCCCGACGAGACGTGGCACTCGGTGCTCTGGGCTGGGGCACAAGGTGGGCACGGCGTGGACTTGGTGACCTTGGGGGTCTTTTCCAACCTCAGAGATTCCGGGATTTGAATGGAAGGAGCTGAATCACGTTGGTGGATCTGTTTTTTTTTTTTTCCATACAACAACCTTTAGGAGTGTCTGAAAGCCTCGGGATACAGAAGTGCACTTTTTCTCAGCCCCAGGTGATAATTAACTCAATTTTTTGAGTTAATTAATCTCTTTTGCTGATATAGGGAAAACAAACAAACAAATAAAAAAAAACCTCAAACCCCCTCAAAAGAACACTACAAATCCAGGGTTCCCAGCCTGCTCAAAACAACTATTCCTGGATGGGTTGGGGGCTGGAAAATTTGGGGAAGGGAAGAGGAGAAGAGAAGGTTTGGGAAGGGAAGGTTTGGGAAGGTTTGGGAAGGTTTGGGAAGGGAAGGTTTGGGAAGGTTTGGGAAGGGAAGGTTTGGGAAGGGAAGGGAAGGGAAGGTTTGGGAAGGGAAGGGAAAGGAAGGTGTTCTTAGTGCAGCTGATGTAGTTTTACACCATATAACAGCTGTTCTCAGCTACTGCTGCCTCAGGAAATTCCCTTAATACCTTAAAGAAAAGTTGAAATCCAGCAATTTGCAGAACATAAAGTTTTAGCCCCAAATACATCTTTTTTCCTGGTCATTTATAAAGTGATTTAAGCTCTAGAAGTGCAGGTGAGCTGTCAGTGGGAATGGAGCCTCTCTGTGCCCGTTTGCAGCCTCCCCTTCCCCCTCGGGGATTTCCCCCCTGTGTGAACCAGCCCGGTGAACACCCTGGGCTTTGTTATTCCCTTTATTCCAGGGTGACTCCCATCCCCCTGAGAGCAGAGCAGTTATTGTTCCCCCCAGCTCACCACCATTACTCAACCTTGATTTCTTCCCCGCAAACAAAGCCCAGTTCAGATGAGCACAGGGATCTGGGGAGGAGGTTTGATCTCCCTGAGCTGGGAGGGTGCTCTGAGCAGGCTCAGCTGGGATCCAGGACTAGACTGAGCCTATAAAACCAGACTAAACCTGTCAGCCCCACTGCTGGGCATCGTTCCTGTTCCTACCTTGTTTTCCACTCATGGAAAGAGGCACAGGGAGGGTTAATGGGTGTGAGGGTGTTGGACCATTCTGAAAACATTTTGGCAAACTCCGGGGGGCAGCAGGGGCTGCTCCAGGTGGGAGGGA
>NW_020887800.1:0-3604 GCF_003945725.1 Corapipo altera
CCTGCTGGTAGCGGCCGGTGCTGGGCTCGGCGGCCGCGGCCGCCATGGCGCTCCGGGCTCGGTGCGGGCGCTGCGCAGGCGGAGGCGGCCCGGTCGCTGCTCGCTGCGGGCTCCGCTCGCTCCCGCCCTCCCCGTCACGCTCGGCCGCACCGCCTCCCGCCCCGCCCGCCGGAGCCGCCCGGGGCCGCGGGCAGCGCTCGTGGGGGAACGGAATTACAGAATCACGGAATCTCTGAGGTTGGAAAAGACCTCTGAGATCACAGAGTCCAACCTGTGACCGACCCCCACCTTGTCAACCGGACCAGAGCATCGAGTGCCACGTCCAGTCGTTCCTTGGACACCTCCAGGGTTGGTGGCTCCTCCACCTCCCTGGGCAGCCCCTTCCAATGTCTGACAACCCTTTCCAAGACGAAACTCCTCCTCATGTCCGACCTGAACCTTCCCCGGCACAACTTGTGGCCATTTCCTCTTGTCCCTTGTTCCCCGGGAGCAGAGCCCGACTCCCACCTGGCTCCATGCTCCTGTCAGGGATTTGGGGAGAGTGAGAAGGTCTCCCCTGAGCCTCCTTTTCTCCAGACTGAGCCCCCCCAGCTCCCTCATATGCTCCTCATATGACTGACTCTCCAGCCCCTTCCCCAGCTCCATTGCCCTTCCCTGGACACGCTCCAGCTCCTTAATGTCCTTTTTCTGTGAGGTGCCTCACCAGTGCCAAGTACAGGGGAAGAATCACTTCTCTGGTCCTGCTACCACATTAATCCTGATACAGACCAGGTGCCATTGGCCCCTTGGCCACCCGGACACACCTGGGCTCATGTTCAGCTGCTGTCGACCAGCATGCCCAGGTCCTTCTCTGCTGGGCTACTTTCCAAGCAGTTCACTCCAACCACGATGGCTCCAGGGCACCTCCACTGGGGCCCAGAGGGCAACCAGAACCCCTCGGAGCCAGCCCGGATTGCCAGAGGGACCTGGTGTGTCACTGCCCATGGGGATGCTACAGGCCAGCAGCATGGCCCCAGCACTGCGGGAGCTGCAGGAGTGACCCCATGAGCTCCATGCACTACACAAAATGTACGTTGTGGAACTCAAGTATAATTATTCAGAGTGGAAGCTGCCACAGAACATGTTAGCGAAACATAGGGAATCAGAAAATTGATGTAAACCCATGTTGACGAACACTGCCACCTCAGCAGCAACACACCAGGGCCAGGGCTCAGAAACCAGCACTGTATGAGCCATGCTGACCAAGCCTTGGTCCTACCTATCCCTGTCCCACCACCATGTCTCAGGGCCAATGTATACCCATGCAGGCAGGGAAGAGGCAGCGACTGCTGAGCCAAACACAAGATGTTGGCCAACTCTTCCAAAAGCGCCGTCAGCTCTTTCATATCCACATGAAGCAGATGGTGTTGCAGCTCAGAAATTTCTTTCCAGAAGGAGCACGTGTAGGAGACCACGCAGCGAGAGAGGTTGGTTTATTCAGGGAGTTTTTGTGTTGTTACATTGGCTAAGAGACTTTCCAGCTTGTGTAACCTTTATTTTCTATGTGCACAGTTCAGCTGTAGTCAGGCTTGCACAAAATTACCCACATCAATCCCTAAGGTTGATGAGATTTAAATATATCAGCTTTAGGATAAGGAAGGCTGAATCAGCCCCTCTGGGATTCCAAGCTGCAGATTCAGAGTTACAAGCGTTTAAGCCTGAGGACATGGTTTTGAACTGCAACTCAGTCATAAATACATGCCTCAGTGCTCATTATTCCGTACCATAATCAGGTTGGATTCTCTTTTCCCTGTATTTTGCCTTTGAGGCATAGGTAGTTCATCGATGTCTTAGTGAGATGAATGAACATCCCAGTTCTCATGCTGAAGGGACCGTGAGGGATTTTAGCCAGGAATAACCTCTAAGAGTGACTCCTCTTTGAGGAGACATACTGGAGATACAAGGAGAAGGCAAGTTTCCTGCATCACAGGTGCCTTTGAAGGAGCTGGAACAGGAGCTGCAGGCACTGACAGACTCTGGTTTCACCTTTCCACCAGATTCACAATTTGCACTGAGAATTTCGCTGGAGTAAGGAGCTATCCAGATGACATGCATGGATTTACTTGCCACTGAGGTGGGATTACATCCCTAAGTAAGGCTGTAGCCACAGTGGTAATTAGCTGCACAGTGATTGACTTGGACAACGTAGAGACTAAAATAAGATCCAACCTGTACACATTCCCAGAGAAGATGCTGGAATGTATTGTGGAGAACTGGTGAAACTGTTTGTGTCAAAGCCATTTTGGGGCCAGTGGAGGCAAATCACGGCCTAATTAGTCCTTCTAGTCTCAGCACGACTGATTCCGGAGGGGTAATGGGAATTTCTTCCAGCTGCTTTCCCTGTTATATTTTATTTTCTTAGGTGGGGAAGCTCTGTAGAAAGATAATGCTGTGGTTACAGCACATGACTGGTTCTGCTTTCATTTCCCTCATGGTTTTAGGCAAATCACTTCATGCCTCTGTGTTTTTTGACTTTTCCTCCAGTGCAAAATGTCTTTCTCCCAAGAGACACTTGAAGCTCAAAGTCGTTGCTTTTAGTGACTTCCGCATGGGATGTGCTGTGAAAGCATTTGAAAGCAGTTGAAAATATGACAGAATTGCAGTGGAGTGAGTCCTCTGAAATCCTGGCACTGTACGTGTGTTCCTTTAATTATTGTGTAGGACAGAGCAATAAAGGAAAACTTTTAATCTCACTTTGTAATAAATATTGAACATTAAAAGCTAAATAATAAAACTCAAAGGCAGGGTGTGTTAAAGCTAGATTAGTAAGACATAAGCAGGACATTAAAACTAGATCTTTCTTTTAATCTTTTAGTGCTAAATTACCCAATTAAGAAAAAAGCAAAGACAAAATATTCACATGACAAAAACTTTTCTGACATCACTATAAAGTATTCCTGTGTCCCTGAAGGCAGAAGCACTTCATGTGCAAGAAATGGAATCACAGGCATTGAATACACATAGATGACATGTCTTGTTTTCCCATTGTGGAATAATATCCTGAATTAGAGCTGTATACTTAGGCTGGAGAGATTTGTTAAGGATTAATAAATGCTGTATAATAGATGTTCCTCCCCAAAACATCACAGAAGACTTCTGGAAAAGTGAAAAGATAAAAGCAGGACAGGGAACAGGAGGTGGATTTAGATGAGATATACAGAATAAATTCTTCCCTGTGAGGGTGGTGAGGCCCTGGCACAGGTTGCACAGAGAAGCTGTGGCTGCTCAATCCTTGGAAGTGTTCAAGGCCAGGTTGGATGGGGTTTGGAGGAACCTGGTCTGGTGGAAGGTGTCCCTGCCCAGGGCAGAGCAGTTGGAATTGGATGATCTTTAAGGTCCCTTCCAGCCCAAACCATCCTGGGATTCTATGACAGCCCCTGCCCAAGGAAGCTGCCCCACACCTCGACCAGCCTCGCCAGTGGCAGGTTCCTGGCGTGGCAGACACAGATGTGGGTTCCATACACAGCTTTAGACACACACAGAGCTGCAATTTTCAGTGAATGCTTGTTGTAACAACAAAAGCCACTCGGTCACATCGGGTCTGCTGGAACGAGGAGAGCCCCAG
>NW_020887801.1:0-3603 GCF_003945725.1 Corapipo altera
GTACAAACAATTGATTGGAAAGGAAAAGCTTATGAGTGTCCCCAGCTAATGAATGAATACCTTGAACTAAGGAAAAGCACTTGTGAAGTGTGGTTAGACAATGTCCTCAGGAGATGGCAATTCTCAGAGCACAGCCTGGCTTTCCTACGGGTCCCCACGGTCACTGCAGGTTGTTAAAGTTGTGTCTGAGTGACCACAGAAATCTTCCAAGGTGCAGGAGACACAAACATTGCTGCAGTCACTACTTACTAACAGTTTTCAAATGCACTCAGCCTGAAGGACAATAAATTCAACAAGGAAAAACACTGCACCTCAAATGTTTAATGCTTATTTTGAAAAAAAAAATAATTTCCAGCCTAAGTTAAAAAAAAAGACATAAACAAAAAGCCCCAACACAGTGTAACACACCTGGCACAAACAGTACACAATTTTGCTCAAGGACTTTTACCCAACCAGTCACCTGAATCTTTGGAAGAACAATATCCAGCGAGAGACTTGAAAGAAAAGAAAAAAAAGAAAAAACCAACCAGGTTTTTCTGAAAACAAGGCACAGACAGATCTCACCTGCAGTCCTGATGTTCTTGACTGATAAACTTGCTGAAAACACTGAAGGTGTCTTTAGATTCATAAAAATGTGACCTACACTACAATAACAATATTCTATCCTTCCAACATCAGCCTTTGTGTTCCCAAAACCAAGAAACAGGCCCCAAAAATCTCCTCTGCAAACACCTGAAGTCTCCTGTTCCTGCTGTTCCTGTTGGCAAATGTGAGTTCTACAATATCCCCAAACGTTAATGCTACAGACTCATTAAGTACAAAATCCAGTCAAAGTTTAATGCAGGTTCTCCCTGCTGAAAGGGGACATTGAATGAAATGGATTTCTATGAAAATACTGCCCTTTTCCCCAAACACAAGGCACATGGATCTATATACACAGATGATCAAAAGAACAAGCCCCTTAACAAATAGCCTGGGTCAACTCAAATTTATACAGAAGGAGCACAGAAACATGACATTATTTGAAGACAGTCTACCTGCATCTGCAAAAAAAAAAGCTTTCTAAAAGTCCAGATACTTTACAAAATGTATCCCCTCCACATAAAAAATCACATTTTGTTTCTTCCATCTGCACAGTAGCAAAAAGGCAAATTTCAAGAGAAAAAAAACCCAAGGAAATGAACATACTACCACAAGTTATAGCCACTCCTACCTGAGAAAATAACTCATGAACCATTCCTCTGAAGCCACTCAGACAATAAGGGATTGTTCATGGCATTCTACCTGAAGAAAAAAAAGATGGAAATTTTCAGCATTTTGCTTTAGAAAAGCAGAACAAGTCACATGCCTGAAATGTATTGATCTTTAGGTAATTATTAAGTCAAGAAAACTTGTGAGAGCAGTAACTGTATCTTTAGAACTCAATTCTAAAAATAAAAGGACATTCTTGGCTGAAAAAAACCATACTGCAGAGCTTAGAGAAGAATTCTGGTTTCATTAGAACAACTCCCAATTTTCCACACAAGCACTTTTGCAATCCTACCCTCGTATTCCCATGAAATCATCTGTCTGGACAAAAGGAACTGGAATGGACAATGCCCAGCTTGCCACTGACACTAGTTAATGAGCTGGGTCATTGATGAGAGATGGAGGAGAGCTCTTTCCTCCTCCCTGCTCTATCCTGCTGTCTCCTTAAACTGCCTCTAGAAAGGAAATGGTCACAATTTTGCATTTAAGAACTTTCTTTAAAACATTTCCTGCTCTCCAAAAAAATGAGAGATTATATTATTCTGAAGTTAGATAGATATCGTGCAAATGTTTGAGAATTTGGAATAATTTTAAATGTGATTTTTTTCACAATGAGCTTTTTTTAAAAAACTACTTTTAATTTTTCTTTTCATTTTTAAATTCACATGAGGTGACACAAGAGAATGTAAGAGAAGAAAAATGGAAAAGAAACAGAAGACACAGAACAAAAAGAATCCAGTTGGAAAAGAATCCTGGTGGAAAGAAGCAAAGAAGAGAAGAAGAGAGAGAGAAGAGAGATGAGAGGAGAGAGAGAGAGAGAAAGAAAAGAGAGAAAGAAGAGAGAGAAAAGAGTGAAAAAGGAGGAGGAGAAGAGAGAATAACAACTGATGTATCCAAAGGACTGAAATTTGACATCAAGGAAATCTTGCAAAACAAGTTTTATGATGTGACTCTCAAGGCAATACTAAGCAAAATGGAAAAGCAAATCTGTCTCACAGGGAAAAATCCAGTATCTCCAGGTCTGATCTTTTTTCCTAATTAATTCTGACCTAACAGCAGTTTGCTGCGTTTGCTGAATATTCATTCCTCTAAGGAGGCCTCTTGGCTTCAGTGTTCCTTTCACTACAGATCACAGTCCATGGACAAGAGTAGGGAAGATTTCTTTAATAATTGTCACTGCTAATTTCATTCTACTTAAACACACATATCCCAGGGAATGCCACGTGCTTTTCAGAAGAATTTTATGTGTAAATCAGGATAATATGTTTTCAGAGCATTCACTAAAGGAAGCATGCACTAAAACCTATTTAACCAATGAGGTATTGCTTTTAAACTACCACAAGCTCATAAAAAAATAATTTCAAAGCTCTAAGTTCTCTAATTGTAATCAACAACAATCTAATGATGAAAGAAAGTCCATCTGAAGGGCTGCCATAAACCTGTGCACAGCCTTGCTTGTCTTTAAAGATCCTTTCCTTTGTCATTTGGTAACAGTTTCACTACCAAATTTTGTTGTGCAAAATTAAAATGTGGCCCTGCAATTAGAAATGACATTGTCTTACTGCTCAGTCTTAAAGGAGCAGTGAAACTCAGATGCAGTTTTATTCTTCTATAACAAAGTCTATCTGTTAAGATTCGGTGCAACTTGACAATAAAATTGGAAAAGTCTAAAATGTGCTGGAAATGGACCTTTTCCTTATTTCTCAGTAATCTGTCACACCAACTCTGTATTGGATTTACTCACTTTCCTGAAGTCTTTCTGCTGGTTTGGACCCAAACCTAATCCAGCTGTTTTGCAAGCAAACTGTTTCAAGTTGAACTGTATTTTTGAGCTGTGAGGTTTAGGGGATTGCTCTTTTCTTGTTGTTTTTCTTTTCCTTTAAAATGGTATGGATGTCACTCTACACTCTTCTTACTCAGCAGCTACACCTACACATCTCTCAAGGTCAAGAGTTGTTGGGCTCTCACTTTAGAATTCAAAACTGCCTTAAATTAATTGTTTCCATTGGCATTTATTCAACCAAAGCTAATTCTCCAGGATGGCCATGAAAAGGGAATGCAAAAGGGACACACCTACACCAGCTAGAAATGGAAAAGCTTCCTTGACAAAAAAAAGAACCAACAACCAACGAGAACACAACCACAGAACAAAACCCTCACAGTGTTCAGGGTGTATTTGCTCAATTCTCTCATTCCCAATTGTTATGAAGAAATCAGCCAGAGGGGTTTAGAGCCTCAGTCACTGTAAATCAGCACCTTGGAACTGACTTTCTCACAGCTGAAGAACTTGGTGGCTTCTGGCTCAATATATTGCCAGTGGTTTCTATTACTATTCTTAAACAAATTCTCTAAGTC
>NW_020887802.1:0-3602 GCF_003945725.1 Corapipo altera
AGCGAATACAGGTGGATTTCACAGAACTCCCACCTGTGAATAGATGGAAATATCTACTAGTAATAATAGACTATCTGACCCACTGGGTGGAAGCAATACCTACGGGAAGGGCTACAACAAATTTTGTAATCAAAGTACTACTTGAAAATATAATTCCTAGATACGGAATGGTATATAGTATAGATTCAGACAGAGGAACTCATTTCACCTCAAAAATACTTAAAGGAATGACAATTGCGTTAGGAATCATGTGGAAACACCATACTCCCTGGCACCCCCAAAGTTCAGGGAGAGTTGAGTGAATGAACCAGACTCTAAAGCAAGCCCTAACTAAATTGATGATTGAAACTCAGATGTCATGGATTAAGTGTTTACCCCTGGCCTTACTGCGTATTCGAACCCAACCCAGGACAGACCTCGGTCTATCACCATATGAAATGCTTTATGGAATGCCTTATATCTGGCTAAAGGATGCAGTAGGTGACTATAACAATATTGATGCCAAATTAAGACCATACAAACACTTGCAAAAGGTTGACAGAAATAAGAGAACTAGGAGCCTTAGCCCAAACAGCACCATTAGATTTCAAGATACATGAAATAAACCCTGGGGATTGGGTCCTAATAAAGAGATGGAAAGAAACTTCTTTAACCCCATTTTGGGAAGGTCCCTTCCAGGTACTGCTCACGACAGAGACCGCAGTGCATACAGCAGAACGAGGGTGGACACACGCGACCAGGGTGAAAGGACCTGTTGCTCCACCACCCCTGAAAGAGTGGACTGTGTCATCAACGCCTGGGGACCTACGACTTAAACTCCAAAAGAGACCTTTATGAATTCATCACCTGAATGGAGAAGACATATCGAAGGCTGGAATGAATTATCCCCAGAACAAAGAGACTTAAAAGCCCGACAGGTATTTCCTGAAAGTTTCTGTATAAAACCTAGCCTGAGATCCTGGTTTCAATTGGTCCCAGGACAAATTCTTAGGAGACAGCAGTTTGTTTCCTGGAAAGAAGGAGCCATCCCCTGGCAGAGTGGAGGGTCAGGTGCATATTTTACTAATCGTTTAGTTAACCCAATCCTTGTGTTAGCTTGTGACCTTGAAAAAGAAGATCCCCTAACTCCTGGACCGACACCACCAGATCGCATACGCTGTATAAAACATCCGTGGGCTCAGCATGATGGTTGGGTAGAGTGTCAGTGTAGGCACTGTCACCGTAAATGGTCCTGTGTGGCCTTTAACCGACATATACATTGCCCTGAGTGTCGTGACATGCAAGGAGATCAACCCCAATTAGAGTCAGTACAGATAAATAAGCTGTTCTGTGGGTGGGAATTGTCATTACCAGTAAATTGGGAAATATTTGAAACTGACTGGTATGCAGCATTAAGATACAGTGTGATGAAATTTTCTGGAGAAATAGCCCAAATTGACTGCCCACTGGATGACTTTAACTTTATAGACCCCATGTAAAGAATGTCACAATGGCTAACAATTTATATATTGATTAATTAGTGGGAATAACAATTTTGTTGATAGAATCCGTTGTTGTGAGATAAAGTGAACCTTTACCAGGGAACGGAAAAACTGGGCCTTAATTAAAGTAGAAAATCTAAAAGGGGCAAGACCAGGTTAACCTCTGAACCTGCCACTGAAAGCCAGCCACGGGATGCAACCCCGTTCGGGCATGGGCCGTGGAGGCTTAAGTTATGCTGGACCCTTTTGGATACTCTTCTGCTTTTGGGCTCACGTCCTGTCTGACGAGTGTACAAAATGCTACCAAATTACACGATACAAAGGCCGTATGATTCAAAGCTTAAGCTACCACTCATTTGTCAACAAAGTCTGCTATGACTCTAGACAACTGAACACTTGCAACACGGGTTCTCGGCAACTATGGGTAGCAAAAAATTTAGGAAAAGGGGGAACCAGGCTGGGACTTAGTTGTCCTAAGGGAGAGGAATGGATTTGTTTCACTCAAGAAGGCCATTGGGACATTTCTGATGGTGGTGGAATGCAGGATTTGAAAAGGGAGGAAATAATAAAACAGAGGGTGCAAACTACATTAAAGGAAACCACACAAGGAAAGCCTTCCAACACAGGTGACTTATACCAGAAATTGAAAGACAAACTAGGAGAAGATTGGCAACTCCCGGGTTATGGAACTAACCTATATATTGATCTAATGGAACATATTATTCAAACCTTAAATTTACCTAAGTGCTGGATTTGTAGTGGACCTTTGATGACAGAAGAGTGGCCCTGGAAAGGTACTGGTCTCACCCCATGGGAAATGTTAAAATGGAATCATTCCCAGAAAGCATCAGAATCTAGGCCCCAAGGTTGGATTTTAATTTCTGATGTAGTTGGGCAAGAATGCATTGAACGGAGAGGTAGGGAAACATATAAAACTAAAGTAGGAGAGTCCCCATGCCTATCAGTGAAAATAATCAATACCACAGGAGAATACTGGTGGCCAAAAAAACCATTAGGATATTGGACTAACAATATGACTGCAGATTGTACTTGGCATGATGAAGCTCAAAGCTGGTGGTGTAATGAAACAAACTTGAGAAACCCTTTTGAGAGCATAAAAGAATTAAAAATATATTGGGACCAAGAAGGTAGTACCAATTTAGAATGGGTAGCTCCAGAAGGATTATTTTGGATATGTGGAAAGCGAGCATATACACAGCTCCCTAAAGACTGGAGAGGAGTCTGTACACTAGGTATAATCCAACCGGGGTTCTTCTTACTGCCCCCTGAAAAAGGTATGAGTTTAGGTGTACCTTTGTATGATGATTATGGAATCATACGCCGAGAAAAAAGGGATGATATTGGAGGAACCCAAAAGTGGTACGATGATGAATGGCCTCCTGAACGAATCATTGCTACTTACGGACCAGCTACTTGGGCCCAAGATGGGACCTGGGGTTATCGAACCCCCATATACATGCTAAATAGAATTATCCGCCTTCAAGCAGTCATGGAAATAGTAGCCAATAAGACAATTCAAACTCTGGATCTAATCACAAGTCAGCAATCAAAAACTCGAGCAGCTGTGTATCAGAATAGGCTTGCCTTAGATTATCTGTTAGCTGAGGAAGGGGGTGTGTGTGGTAAATTCAACACTTCAGATTGTTGTTTACAAATTGATGATAACAGACAGGCAGTTATGGATATTGCACAGGATATCAGAAAACTGACTCATGTACCTGTACAGAAATGGAATTCCATGCTTGACAGCCAGTGGTGGGATAACTTGTTAGGAACAGCTTGGTGGAAGAAAGTAGGATTCTTTTTATTATGCGCGTTGGCCAGTATAATATTTTTACCATGTTTAATTCCTTGTTTCATTAGATTGATAATTTCTGTAGTACAAGGAATGCAAATATCAACAATGCCGATAGATCCAAAGACGGCTCAAAGTGCCAAAGTACTGTTAGTCACCAGAACTCCACCTTCCCGAGATGAAGAAAATGTCAAATTAATATTGTCCAGATTAGAACAAAAAAACTCGAATCAATAATTTTATAGAAAGAGAGGAGGGATTGTGATAAACTGAGAGAATGATTCGAGCTAATTAAGAGAAAACAG
>NW_020887803.1:0-389 GCF_003945725.1 Corapipo altera
GAGGAGGAAGCTCAGGTCATGGAGGATCCAGTTATGGCAGTGGTGGGGGCATTGGAGGGGGAGAAGGAGGCTCAGGGTATGGAGGCAGCTCAGGGTATGGAGGCAGCTCAGGCAGGAGAGGGTCCATCTCTGGAGGAGGAGGAAGCTCAGGCAGGAGAGGGTCCATCTCTGGAGGAGGAGGAAGCTCAGGTCATGGTGGATCCAGTTATGGCAGTGGTGGATCCATCTGTGGAGGAGAAGGAGGCTCAGGGTATGGAGGGAGCTCAGGGTATGGAGGGAGCTCAGGCAGGAGAGGCTCCATCTCTGGAGGAGGAGGAGGAAGCTCAGGTCATGGAGGATCTGGTTATGGCAGTGGTGGGGGCATTGGAGGGGGAGAAGGAGGCTCAGGG
>NW_020887803.1:399-3601 GCF_003945725.1 Corapipo altera
TCAGGATACGGAGGGAGCTCAGGGTATGGAGGAGGCTCAGGGTATGGAGGCAGCTCAGGCCGGAGAGGTTCCGTCTCTGGAGGTGGAAGCTCAGGTCACATAGGATCAAGTTCTGGTGGTTGCATTGGAGGTGGAGAAGGAGGCTCAGGGTGTGGAGGGAGCTCTGGGTATGGAGGAGGTTCTGCATACGGAGGAAGCTCAGGATATGAAGGAGGTTCAGGATATGGAGGAGGCTCTGGATATGAAGGAGGCTCTGGATATGAAGGAGGTTCAGGATATGGAGGAGGCTCTGGATATGAAGGAGGCTCTGGATATGAAGGAGGCTCAGGATATGGAGGAAGCTCAGGATATGGAGGAGGTTCAGGATATGGAGGAGGCTCAGGATATGGAGGAGGTTCAGGATATGGGGGAAGCTCAGGATATGGAGTAAGCTCAGGCAGGAGAGGGTCCATCTCTGGAGGAGGAGGAGGAAGCTCCATCTCTGGGGGTTGTGGGTCGAGCCCTGGGGGCTCCTGCCCTGCTGGCAGTGGGGGGGTCGGGGGGTACAGCTCTGGAGGGGGGGATTGCTCCGGGGGGGACGGGTGTTATGGAGGGGGGACCTATGGAGAGGGGACGTTCAGCTGTGGGGACGGGACCGAGGGATGCACCTTGGAACGGGGCTGGACTTCTCCAACACGGGGTTACTGCTCTGCCTACGGCCCGGGTTACTCTGGAGATGCTGCCCATAAGTAACATTTGGATGCAAAATCCCGCCATTGGAACGGGATGGAGCCGTTCCCTGCCGGGGTTGGGGGCTTTCCTGCTGCTCTCACCACGTCCCACATCACCCCGACCTCTTCTCCTGCACAACCATCCCCTGGACTCTCCCCCCACCCTCTGAGGGGTGACCGTGTCCTGATGGGGTCTGTCCCTTCCTTGGGCTTTGTGGGAGCTTTTCTGGGGCTGTTTGGAACCTTTGGCAACTAAAAGCTTGGAACTGGGTTTGGTTGTTCGTGTCTTGGTCTGGGGGAGGGCACGACCAGTGTCCCCAGGGAGAGGTTTGGTGAAATCCCAGAATCTGCTGAGCTGGAAGGGACCCACAGGGACCATCCAGTCCAACCCTCAGCCCTGCCCAGGACACCCCAAAATCCTGCCCTGTGCCCCAGAGGAGCATCCAAACCCTCCTGGAGCTCTGGCAGCCTTGGGGCTGTGCCCACCGCCCTGGGGAGCCTGGTCAGTGCCAACCACCCTCGGGGGAAGAACCTTTTCCCAAAATCCACCCTGACCCTGCCCTGGCACAACCCCAGGACTTCCCAGAATCTGCCCAGTTGGAAGGGACCCACCAGGACCATCCAGTCCAACCCTGTGCCCTGCCCAGGACACCCTGAAATCCCACCCTGTGCCCCAGAGGATCACCCAAACACCCCTCGAGCTCTGGCAGCCCCAGTCAACCACCAACCCACCCTCGGGGGGAAGAACCTTTCCCTGGGACCCACCCTGACCCTGCCCTGGCACAGCTCCAGAACATTCCCTGGGTGCTGTCCCTGCTTCCCCCAGGGCAGAGCTCAGTCCCTGCCCCTCCTCTGCCCCTCCTGATGCTGTTGAAGCCCCCAGTGAGGTCTCCCCTCCGCCTCCTCTGCCCCGGCTGGACACACCGAGTGCCCTCAGTGTCCTCACACGGCCCCTCAAGGCCCTTCCCCATCTTCCTTGCCCTCCTTTGGGTCCCAAAAATCATCCCCAGGGCCAAATATCAGGTCTTTGGACCCCAAAAGTTATGGCCAAGTCCCAATTTCAGGTGTTTGGACCCTTCAGGTTTGAGCTGGGATGATCCAGCAGACCATTTTCTTTCCACCACCGTCCTCGTATCCCTCCTTTGGACGCTCCAGGACCCTCCAGGAGAGCGTCCTGTCCGCCCCGGGAGCCCAACAAAGGATCCGGGAACGTTCAAGAGGCATCAGACACCCCCATCTAGCGGGAGGAAAAGGTGGTGCCGTGGCGGCTTCGCCCCAGTTCTCCCAGTCCCTGACTGGTGAGAGGCCTCTGGGCTGCTCAGCCGGGGCCAGGACAAGACGTTCCCTCCCAATTTTCTTTGGCAAAAAGCCCTGGAATGAGTCAGGGCTCTGTTGTAGCACCACAGAAAATGGTGGGGCTCGTTGCCGGGCCTGCTTCCAAAATTCCTGGCGATTAGCAGGGGATTAGTGAGCCGGGATCAGCCCGGGGGGGCACATCCAGCCCTCCCTCTGCCGGGAGGGACCCGCAGCGAACGCGGGCAGTGTCCCCAGCAGGGTGGGAGAAGCGGAGAGGACTCGGAGCGTCCGAAATTTGGGGACTTCCCACTGTCCAACGATGCCCAGAAACCTCGTTCCCTGCGGCAGGTCGGGGTGGGACCGGGGTGGGATCGGGACAGGGGGGCAGAGCCCACCCCGTGGTCCCCCGAGGGGCAGCCCGAGGGTGGCCTGGGGTGGCCTCACCCCCCTTCTGGGGACTCGGGGTCACCAGGGGACACCCGGGCTGGGAGCCCGAGGGGAGGCTGATCCCACGGACGGACCTTTTGGGGTGGGAAACCCCAAAGTCAGAAGTTCTATCGGGAAAACGGAAGAAAAGTCGATGAAACCACCCCTGAGCCTTCGAAACTTCATTTTGGGAGGGCGACTCGGACCCAGCCGTGACCAGGAGAGACAGACCCCGTGTGAACTCTTTTTTGGGGGGGCTCGAGGGGCCCCAAATGCCCCCGGGAGGGGCTGTGAGGACCCTCCCCAGGAGCCCCGCGGGGGCGGGAGGGGGGACTGAGCCCAGGGAGAGACAAACTGGAGGCACCAAACGCAGCCCAGGTCGGAGCAGCTCCAG
Organism: Corapipo altera; assembly: GCF_003945725.1. Classification (NCBI taxonomy): domain Eukaryota; kingdom Metazoa; phylum Chordata; class Aves; order Passeriformes; family Pipridae; genus Corapipo; species Corapipo altera. Next base: position 3,226 of record NW_020887803.1, read on the forward strand.
GCCAGGCGGCTCCTCCCGGGCTCCGATCCTGCTCTTCCAGCCGGGAATGCCGCGGACGCCGCCTGTGTTTAAGGGAGACACCCAGCACTTCAATGGCTCCTGCCCCGGGTGGGTGTCATTAATTGCCGGGGCTGTCAAGAAGCCCTAATTAAGCTGCTCGTCTTTCCAGCTGCTCCATCCCATAATTATCCCCCCTGCCGGGCCCAGGGCGAAGTTCCCGAGCGGAACATCCGCACGTAACGAGGAGCGAGGAGACCTCTGGCATCGGCTGCTCTCGGAGACAGAATTCCAGCCGCGTTCCCGGCTCGTTTTCCAGCGGCCTCCCCGTGGAAAGGGGGGAAAAACCCCTCGGATGAGCCCGGGAAGGGGGAAAAAA
>NW_020887804.1:0-2506 GCF_003945725.1 Corapipo altera
CCTCAGAAGGAACCAGGGCTTTGTGTCCCAGCAGGTCACTCCTGGCTTTGGTCTTCCTTCATTGCCATGGGAGCTGGGACAAGGAGTCCCCTGCAGGGGCCTGTTTTGGGCCCACTGAAGTGGGGCAGGAGGAATCCCAGCCCATGGGGGTTGTGGAGGGAGCTGAGTGTCCTTCTGGCCCCAGGTCTGCAGAGCCACAAGGAGACACCTCCACTGGCTCAGCTGAGTCCCTTCCCTCAGTGCAGGTGAAGGAGATCCCTCCTGGGCACTGTCTGGGTTTCCTGTCTAAGGATGGGACATGAAAAGGGGCCTCTTGAACTTAACTCTGTGTCTGTTTGGAGAAATGACAGTGCTGAAAGAAGTGTCTGTGCCCAGGTGAGAGAAGGTAGATCATTATTTCCTTCAGCTGTGTGCCAGCAGGTTCCCCTGGAGCTCCAGGGACAGCTGGAGGGAGCCCAGAGGGGCAGAGCAAGGGCTGCCTGGGGCTGTTGCTGTACTGCTGAGCTGGGCCGGGCTCCTGGCACACAGGGAGCTCCTGGCAAGCAAGAAGAGCTTCAAAGAGACAGCTCTGCTGGTGAGCAGCTCCTCTGCACAGCCCAGCAGGGCTGAGGGCACTGCCAGGCCAGCTCAGGGACACCAGCAGGGCACACACACAGCTTCCAGGGGCTCAGCACTGGCAGGAGGGCTGAGAGCTCCCTGCAGGAGGAATCTTGGCAGGGCTGCACATGGTGAGTCTGGGGCTGCAGGGCAGTGCAGGGGCAGCTCCTGGAGGCATCTCCTAAAGCTGGCCCAGCCCCAGCTGATGGAATGGGGGAGTAGGGGCTGTTTTGGGCAGGGACTCTGCTGCCTGCCAGGGGCAGCTCTCAGCCGGCCCGGGGAGCTGCTGCCAGGGCTGGGGCACAAGGGCTGTGGGCAAGGAGAAACCCCTGGGATGGCAGGGAAAGGCTCTTCACCTGTTTAGAGGAGGCTGCAGGTTGTGAGGGCTGCTCACAGCTCCAGGTCATTACAGAACATTTCTCAGAGGAGTTTTAAGAAAGCACAGCAAGGCATGGGATACCTGAAAGTGAAGGATCCTGTTCTTTCCATCTTCAAATATGTGTTTTCTGGTTAGGAAATTGGTCATAAAAATTAATATCACAATTCAGGAGGAGGCACTGAAACTCCAAATCTATTCCTCTTGGAGGAGATAAGACCACGCAGTATCAGAAATCTCCACACCTGTGCCTTACATGGAGCTCTGGCTCACTGTTCCAGGGTTGCTCTGACGTTGCCATCAGAGCCTGCACAGCCAGAGATTCCCCTGGGCATTGCTGCATTGCTGGGCTGGAACAGAGAACATTTAACAAAGCTGCCCTTTTAAACAGTGCTGCCCTGCACTCATCAGACTGTAGGTATTTGGGTTTCTTAAAAATTAATTTGCATGTGAAGTTATGTTCAGGCAGCACGAGGGAAAGCACAGGGCAGATGGGAACAGTCAGAGGGACACTGCAGCATTCCTGGCTCTGCACTAAAGTACAGAGAGCTGAGCTGTTTGTCCTCTCTTGTTTAAAGTCTCATTACATTTGGCATCATAAAAATGAGGATTTGTAATCCTAACAAGAACAGGTACCAGATGTAACCATCGAAAATATTAAACACTGACAACATGATTTTAAGGACATGCTAAGCCTTTCCACGTCTTGAGAGTGGAGACTGAACTTTTCCATTCAAGGTGGATGATGCCTGACATCCCCTGGGATCCCATCTGCCCAGTTTGATGCTGTGGTAGAGCAACTCCGTGTCTCCACTGGAGAAGGGGAAAACTGAACTCTTGACAGCACATGGGCAGAGCTCCTGTTCCTCACAGCACCCTCAGCCAGCACAAACAAGGGAAAGGAAAAGCTGTTCAGTTTGGGGGATTTCTATGAGAAATAAAGTGCCTTTGCTTGGAGGAGTCTGTCTTAACTTCTTCCTGTCTTTTCATGTTTCTGAATAGTGTCCCTGTGCTGGGAAGCAGCAAATGTCCAACAGCAGCTCCATGGCCCAGTTCCTCCTCCTGGCATTCTCAGACAGGCGGGAGCTGCAGCTCCTGCACTTCTGCCTCTTCCTGGCCATCTCCCTGGCTGCCCTCCTGGCCAACGGCCTCATCCTCAGCGCCGTAGCCTGCGACCACCACCTGCACACCCCCATGGGCTTCTTCCTGCTCAACCTCTCCCTCACAGACCTGGGCTGCATCTGCACCACTGTCCCCAAAGCCATGCACAATTCCCTCCAGAACACCACAACCATCTCCTACAAGGGATGTGCTGCACAGGTCTTTTTGTTTTTCTTCTTCATTGGAACAGAGTTTTATCTCCTCACCATCATGTGCTACGACCGCTACGTTGCCATCTGCAAACCCCTGCACTACGGGACCCTGCTGGGCAGCAGAGCTTGTGCCCACATGGCAGCAGCTGCCTGGGCCACTGGCTTTCTCAATGCTCTGCTGCACACAGCCAATACATTTTCCCTGCCCCTGTGCCAGGGC
>NW_020887804.1:2606-3600 GCF_003945725.1 Corapipo altera
TTTGGTTGTTTTGTTTTCATTGTTTTCTCCTATGTGCAGATCTTCAGGGCTGTGCTGAGGATCCCCTCTCAGCAGGGGCGGCACAAAGCCTTTTCCACGTGCCTCCCTCACCTGGCTGTTGTCTCCCTGTTCCTCAGCACTGGCACATTTGCCTACCTGAAGCCCTCCTCCATCTCCTCCCCATCCCTGGACCTTTCTCTGTCAGTTCTGTACTCAGTGGTGCCTCCAGCACTGAACCCCTTCATCTACAGCCTGAGGAATCAGGAGCTCAAGGATGCCCTGAGGAAAATGATGACTGGATACTTTTCAGGAGCAATAAAGTGCCAGTTTTCTGGTGTGTAGCATTCAGAATGGGACTTCTTATAGTGGTCCTACCTTCCCGCTCAGGTTTTTCGTAGAGGTCATCAGGTTCTTCTTGCAATAATTTTCTATGGAATTAAATATTATTATGCATCTGCCTTTTAATTTAGTGTCTACAAATTTAATTTGACTCAGAGATGTATAAATGATTAATTGTGCTCTCTGACTATTTAAATAAAATAAAGGACCCTGCAGTGCCTTCTTTGTCCAAGACCCTTCTTCTCAGATGTTTCTAAAGGACAGCACACTGCAGGACAGGGTGTATTTGCAAACGGGAAGGGGACAATAATCCCAGCCCAGCAGCACTGCCAGGGAGCAGCAGTGCTTGGTCTGTCCAGAGCTGCTCTCTTGCCACTTCCACACTGTCCTCCTCAGCCCCTTTCTCACTGTAAGGCCTGAGTGCTCTCTGAGCACAGTCCTGGGGGGTGGAAGCCCTTGGAGCACAGGCAGGGACAGGCCCTGGGAACTTGTGAAGCAGAGCTGGGCTCCCTTCCAGCATCTCCAGGATGCTGTGGGATCTTCTGAGGCCACTGCATGGACTGGGTCACTTCTTCTGTCACCTTGCTCCAGGGCTGCAACTCTCCTGCAGTGTCACCATGACACTCCTGCTCTCTGCTTTCCAGGTTCCATTTTC
>NW_020887805.1:0-3599 GCF_003945725.1 Corapipo altera
GCACACCCGTGGCTCTCCAAACAAGACTGCCACCGGCCCGGGAAGCCCCCTCCCCAAAACGAGGCTGCCCCACCTGCCCTCCCACTGGTCTGATGATCCCTCAGGCCCACCCAATTCCCCCCCCAATCGCCGCCCGGCCTGTCCCAGCCCTACGACCTATCGACCGTCCTGCAGGGCAGGGGCCGTGTTCCCTGGAAGTCCATTTAATCTCTACCCATAATGGGAAAGGCTATGAAAGATTGTTCTCCAAATTCATCAGTTTGCATGTCTCTCCAGCTAAATTAGCACATGGTCCCAACCAAAATTAAGCAGAAGCTGCAAATTTTTTTTTTGGAAGCTGAGTCTAATTCTAGTGTCCTGCTCGTGATTGGCATGAATACTTAGGAATGCTGTAAAATTTATTTATAAGCTTAAATTCACGTCCACCATTTTACAGTTTTCCATTTGCTATTGGGAACCCCATGAAAGACCTGATGGGACACAGCTGGGCACTTCAGTATGTGCTGCCAGGCATCAACTGCAACCTCCTCATGCTTCTTCTTAGCTCTGCCAGAGGTTCCCTGGTGTCTGAGTGGACGTAGGCAGAGCTCCTCCACCTGGACAGCCAGAAGAAGGCAAAGAGCAGCAGGAGGGATTCAGCAGGGACCCAGAACCACCAGTGCTGGCAGGCAGAGAGGAGCACGCTCTCCTGGGTGATTGCAGGCTGCTCCTGGCTCCTCTGCTCCCTCTCAGCCAGCATCTGGCTCCTCTGCTTTATCTCCTCCAGCATCTGGCTCCTCTGCTCCATCTCAAACAGCTTCTGACTCCTCTGCTCCATCTCAAACAGCTTCTGACTCCTCTGCTCTCTGTCCTTCAGCATCTGGTACTTCTGCTTCATCTCAAACAGCAGTTGGTTCTCCTGCTCCCTCTCCTGTAGCAGCTGGCTCCTCTGCTCCATCTCTGGCAGCAGCCAAGGCATCTCCTGCCTCTGCTACTTCTCATGCTGGTACAGAAGCTCTTGAGTGGTCTCTTCTCTCTTGTCGCCCACTCTCACCACACACAGGAAGATGCTCAGCACCACCAGGAGGTAAGTGAAGCTGCCAGCCATGGCATGAACGATAACTCCTCTTTACAGTCACTTTGGTTTTCTCAGGAAATTCCTAGAGCCTGACCTGCGTCATCTGACGGGGACGGGAGACCATGGGATGGTGGGGGTTCCCCTGCTCCGGCACTGCCGAGTGCATCTGGGACCCTCGCCCTGCAGGACCCTGCTAAAAGTCGCTGGGACCCAGGTGTTGGAGGACTGAGAGAGCCACAGGCGGCCAACGTAGTGTCCACGCAGCGAGAACAGTCTCGAGTTACCGGTAAACTGCTAATGGCAAAATCTCCCTACCTTGTTAATGGCAAAACCGACCCTCCCCAGTGTCCTCTGTTGGTTCATCGCTTACCGGGTTAACATGTTCAGTGCACGCCTCCTCAAGCTGGGACACTCGACAAGCTGGCCGTGGGCAGGATGGCTACACCCAACCCACGGCGTGGCCACCACGTGGCTGCAACTCGGCAGTGTCTGGGGGACTCAAGGTCTGTCTCTCCCCAACAACCACATGGTCCACGCCACGTGCTCGCTCCTGCCCACGCAAAACCCAGCCCAAGTCCTTTGTTGGGTCCTGTCGGTTTGCACGCGGTTCTCTGTCCGCATGTGGTTCTCTCCCATTCCTGTGTCTGTTCCCGGTGTCTGGGGGAGTTCTTTGCCTGTTAGGGCTCGTGGGGGGAACAGGAGGTTCAAAGTTTTTCTCCATGCACAAGTTTAAGTTTCTTTGTGAGATTTTTAAGGTGTCCACATCTTCTATTTTTGCTTTCCCTCGAGCTATCTCCCAAACTTTTTCCAAGCTGTCACATAAAGGATTCTGCTCAGCAGGAATCCTGATATGATTGTTTTTATCCATTGTAATGGTCCAAGTAGCTTGGTTTGCAAGGTTTCTTTTGAATATTGTCTCAAAGCTTTTGCATTTATGTCTATTTTCCTTAAACTTAAACTTCCCATGCTGACTTCTTACCTGGGCTCTCCTGTAGCTTTGCCTTTTCTTTCTTTCAAAGCTTACTCTGCCAGGTCTCTCGTGCACACAATACTCAGATTCTCAGAACTCCCAACACGGTCCCCACCACACGACATCCCACTCCTTTTCGCACTGGTTTCCGACGTCCTTTCTTTAACGACCTCCTTCACCCGCTTTTAGCTCAGTATGCAACGTCTGGCTTTTTTTTTCTTCAGAAAGTGCTCCTCAGCTTTACAACAAGCTCGTGCGAACACTGCCCTAATTCTCCTTGTTCTGAGGCAGTTTTTAATCATCCCTGTGTATCGGGACGAAGTTGGGATGTTATTTTTTGGTCAGTGTTTGTCCCTAGCCACCTGCAAAAGTTTATGTTTTCTCCTGCCAAGTCTGCTGATAAAGCAGGGAACTTGGCCTTGGAGGGAGAACTTCTGTGTAAACTGTTTTAATTGGTCTGTTGTGATTGGCCCATTGCTCTTCAAGGGCAGTTGGAGGACAAAGTGATGAGGATGGTGCTGAAGGCCTCCCCCCGACTCAATTGGAAAGACCCCCCCAATTCACTGCGCCTGCGTCAGGGGATTTCCAAGGTGCTCACGCATACGCAGGAGGGGTGCACTTACATAACAGAAGGGGTGGGATTGAGAGCCCCTGACGGGGCGGTACTGGCCACACCTCCCCGGGGCAGGTGCTCTCAATAAACTTTATAAAGGCAGACTCGTTTCTCGAGGTGGTTGGTTGGCTCTTCACGATGGACCAAGTTGCTTCTAGCAGGGACACCTGCTGAAGTGGGAGCCTGCCACCCCTCCGGAACACGCAGCTGCTACAAAGGGACTTTATTACTAGTTAGAGTGGGTAAGACTTTCTTACAGGTGACACCTAGGTGAGTAGGGTGTCGAGCTATCTTACTTGGGTTTTTGTGCACTTTTTCATCCACCCTAATTCTTCTCCCTCAGGCGCCTGTTTTTTTTCCCCTTTTTCCCTGTTTGCCACCTTTTCTAATAAATAGCTATTTTTTGCCAACTAACAATGGTGTTTGGTTTATTCACGTTCCAGAATCCCTCGAACCTGTTTTTCCCCCGACATATTAACCCCTTCCCTGTTACACCCTGGTACAGGGAGTGCCCCATTTCTGGATGCCAGATATGGCTTATTAATATAATATAGTAAATAAACCCATACGGACCCGGCAGGTTGGAGGTTCAGCAACCAAATCCCTTTATTGAAATGAGACAACAGTTTATATATGCACCTCAAAGCAACACGTGACTCCCCGACCAATCACCATGGGGTATCTCACTGCCCATGTGCAGGGGAGAACTCTGGGACTTCATTTGCCAGGATGCCCCTCTGGCATCCTTCTTAAAACCCAACTAAGTTAGGACAGTGTAGTCTATCAAAGTCATTCTATTAAAGCAACTGGATCAAAGCCAGCAAAAAGGAACAATCCTGAAGCAGAGATTGAGGTAACTCACCCCACAACGACAGGGGGTAGTTCTCTCTCTTTCACTTAACCCCTGGACAGTGATGCCTTAAGCCCCTAATGTTTTTTTATTTCTTTTAATATTCGTA
>NW_020887806.1:0-3597 GCF_003945725.1 Corapipo altera
GGGAGCCTCTGCCACATGGACATGCACAAACAGATGCTACAAAAGCTCGGAGAGTGGTTGGTGGCTCTGGATGTGGCTGCGCTCTCGCCTCAAGCCAGGATATCCCAGGGCAGTGGAACAAGCAATTCCTGTCAGCTCACAACAAAGATTATTGGGGTTCGCACTGGGGAAATATTGACGCTCCAGCTTCTTCTTTTGTTTTTAGAACTTTGAGCTTGCAGTTGGGTAGAAGGGCTGGTGGGGGAGTGGGAAGAGACCCCCTGAGGGGCACATCTCATCCCTCAGTTAGATGGAGCTAAACCCCTAATCTTGCTTATCTGCTGATGCTAAGTTTTCTTCTTTCTCTTCTACTTTAGTGGGATATCACATTTTCCTGCAGTATTGGTGATAGAATGGTATGTCAGCTGGAATGTTTTGGTTCTTACAGAAAGCATCAACGCATTTTAAGGAAGGTATTTTTACATAGGTGAGGCCTCCAAGAAAAACCAAAAAACCCCAAAGGTAATATAAGTGCAGAATAAAGTGAACTTTGGGCTTTTCTTTTAAATTCTTGGGTAGAAAAGCCATATCAGTTAGGGACAGCAATTTATTGCATCATTGAAAAAAAACCCCAACCAACAAACAAAAAAAGAAATCTGACTTTGTTCTCTTTCAGATTTGTTTTTGATCATAAGAATCCTTCTAGTGAAAAGGGCTAATTTACTCTTTCTAGAGGAATATTTTAAGTGTGATTATCATAATATCACAGCTGCTGAAAAGGTCTAAAATAGGACATTGACCTTGAACGTGTTCCTGCGTTTAGGTTGTGGTGCTTAACATTCAAGAAACAATAGAACTGCAACTCATTTATTAATGCATCATCTCAAAATGGTAACTCTTGCTCTGTAAAGACATGCCACAAGGATTGTAGAAAGCTTGCAGTATCCCATGAAGTACATGTGGTATTTTATCAGTGTAAATATGGATAAGATCTTCAAGATTTCTGCTGGCAATACTCCATAACTAAAGTAAGTTTTCCCTTTGGTACTGCACTAGTTTATGATTTAATTTTTACTGACATTCCACCAGTCATATTATTAGCTTCACCAAAGGAAAGTGAACTAATCCTGTATTAATTAAACAGAGCAACTGAATTCCCTCAGTCATCTTATCCTTGGCTGTCTGAGACAGTAATGCACTTCAGCTTCCCTAAAGAAACTTCCACTAAAAAAAGAGCTTGGGGTGATAGTGAGATATCCATATTGAAGGGTGTGCCTGAATTATCTTTGGGGAGGAGACCCTTTTTGGTGGGTTACAGGGAATGTCCCTGTGGCTCCCTTTTTCTTTCTGGAGTTTTTTTCCCTTTCTTTTTGTCAGAGGCTTTGGAAAAGGTGTTTTGTCAAGAGAATAATATTCATTTATAGCAATGTGAACGGTTTCTATCCTGTACCAGTGAAGGCAGTCATCTAAATACACATATCCATGCCCTTGAAAATAAAACAAGGAGAAAATATGGAGTATTTGTTTGAGACCAGATAAACTGAATGTAGTTCAGTAACATGGTAAGGCAATTGCTGTTATTTCACAGGGACATTTTTTTGTTTGCTGGAACTGAGGGTAGCAGCAAAAGCTTAAAGCCTTGCTGTGTCTTTGTGAACACACTGGGTAAGTTCAAAGGAGCATTCAGAGATTGTGTTGTGTGAGCTTTTTTCCCTAAGATCAAAACAAGGAGTAATTAATGCTAAATCCAGCAGATGGCTTTCAAGTAATAACTTGGTCCAGTTTGTCCAACTGTGTACAAACAGTTGAGGAAAATCTGGAACTTTAGAAGGGTTAGTTTTTTACCTCATTAGCAGGATATCCAGGGGTGCACCAAGTGCCTTCCTGTGAGAAGCACAAGAGACGAGTAGACAGTGACAATATTGTTCTAATGTTAATCTCACTGGAGCACAGAGTGAGATCACATCTGAGTTACGTTTCTTTAATTAGTGATTGGGAATAAGGAGAAAATCACATAGTTGATGACATTTTAGTATTTATTTCACACTCTTAACAATAAGGTATTTTGCAGCTGGACTTTGAATAAGGTTCCATGGTATATTGCAAATTTCCATCTCAAGGTAACAGTATACTTCTTCCCAAATAAATTCTCAACAGCTAACACCCTTTCATCATCTTGCTCTTTTCCTGATGGCTTGAGCTTGTTGCTCCTTTTGGTAAGTACACATTTGACACAATGCACTGGGCAGCTTCTGCCAAGTGCCACTGAATCTGACTTCTTCACTCGCCTTGAGGTAGTTGTGCTTTAAGAATCTGGCTGTTCAGATGCCCTGAAATGTCTATAGTATTTCAATGGGAAGAAGCTTAAAGATGTACTGTTTGGCACACATGAAAAATTACCTGCCCAGATGAAACAGGAGGCTAGGCCCAAAAGAGTTAACTAAGAACTTTGGGCCTGCTAACGAGCTACCAACATCCAAAACGATCTGTGCTCCTTCTGTTCTACTTACTGGACCAAAGCTTCAGAGAATAGTACAAGAACATGTAATAGGCCTAGAGGCAATAAATTAGAAATATAACAGGATCAGGTAGACATTTGAATAGGAGAAATAGGCCTGGAGCCAGGGTTTTTTCCAAGCTTCAGTGAGCGGGACAAGAACAACGGAAAAGAAGAAGGGTCAAGCTGAGGAAGATGAGTTGAAGCCCCCTGCCCCATGGAGGAAGATGGGAACTCCCCTCCGAAATGGGGAACCAAGAGAAGCACCACCCCAAGCCCCGCCTGAGCTCCACCTATACTCCGCCTATTATTAATATGCATAGATAGATGTAATCACTTGAATATGCATTTAATCACATCTGAAAATTGTATAAAAGCGTTGGTTCTTTGGGAAGCCTTCGAGTAAGTTTGTCCAGCGCGAGCTGGCTTGCTCCCAACGTTGAATAATCAAATACCTTGCTGCTTAAAGATAAAAAGTCTCTGAGCAGTTTCTCGGACCAATTTTTCAGATTCATTTGGCGACCTGCGGCAGCACACCTTCTCCACCTGGCTGCAGAATCCCTCAGAGGACGGGACCCCCTTGGGCGCCCTCGGGTAAGTCTTTTTACCCAAAGGGGCTCCCTCCTTCGGTGGCTTCTTGCGGGGGCTGGACAAGAACATTGCCTACTGATAAAAGGTATTTGTATCTGGTTTCTGGTTTTGTTTATTCTGGTTCTGGTATTCTGGTTCTGGATACCCGTAAGTCGAGGTGGGACGCCGTCTCGCGGGGGACACGGGAGAGGATGCTCTCCCATGGGAATATCCCCTCTGGTCTGGTCTGGTTTTGTTTGTATTTGGCCAAATATTGTTGTTGTGTACCTGATATATCTTGCTTACCTTGAAACATCCTGGAGCACATAGTTAAAGGTATTATCATGCTAAGAGTTGCTATATGAGAGGTAGTGCTGAAGAGTTAACTATAAGCACATCACTTTGGATAAGACCTAAAATTAAGATTTGTTGGTTTTGCAACTCTTAGTTATATGTATGAGCCTTGTGTAACAGATATAAGGTTTGCCTCCCCGACAGACAAAGTTGGGTCAGAACCAGTGTGCATATTGCAGAAAAGACGGACACTGGAA
>NW_020887807.1:0-3596 GCF_003945725.1 Corapipo altera
GGTTTTTCGGCAAGCCCCCATCCGGCGCGGCCCGGCAGGAAATCCTTTCCTGACAGGTCCCGGATTTCTCAACAAGTATCCCAGAGCCCAGTGCAGCTCCACAGGGAAAAAACCTCTTCCCTCGGCGGCCCCAGAGACAGCAGCCCAGCACCAAACTTGCAACCAGCCAACTCTGCCACTCCCAGCACAGGGAGTCAGCTATATTCTGGAGCCTGCCCCCCTAGCCCAATTTCCTACAAAAAACAGCAGTTCACTCCACAGGCTATGCATCCCACCTGCAAAGTCTACTTTGTCCCTGGCAACGGTGCATTTCGTGTTCACTATCCCATCCTCGTCCCCAAAAATGTATTAGGGAGGGGTTCAAACATACTGAAGCCTGAAAACCATGACACCGTTAAAAGCTTAACAAAAATCAATATTTATTACCAAGAGGTGGCCAACAAAACGAACAAACCCAAAAGGGAGGAAGGAGGAGAGGAATAAGCCCCCAGCACGACCTCTCCAGTTACCCAGCTGTTGCCCATAAAGTTCTCTTACCGACCTAGCAGGCCTGTAATTACCCAGAGCAGAAGCTGCATCCTTGGAGAGTCAGTAAGTTCACAAACTGGCAGGTGTCCCTGCCAAAGGCAACATTGTCCTTGGTGTGAAGTTAGCTGCTTCCAAGAAAGCACTGTCTACTTTTATACAATTAACTGAGTGACCACAGCCTCCCAGGTGTGGCCAGCACTGCCCAGCCCGGAGCCCTCAGTCCCACCCCCGGTTATGTCAGTGCATCTCTTCTGCACACGTGAGAACTTTGGAAATCCCCTCACGCACGCGCAGTCTGCTTTGGGGGTCTTTCTTAATTGAGCTGGGGGTCAAACCTTCCTCCCCTCCTCATCACTTTCCCCTTCAAATGCCCTTGGAGGACAATTAGCCAATCCCAGAACACCAATTAAAACAGTTCATACACAAGTTCTCCCTCCAAGGACGAATTCACTGTTTTATCAGTGAACTTGGCAGGGAGAATATAAACTCCTGCAGGTGGCTGGGGACAAACACAGACCAAAAGTATCAGCATAAATTCACCCTAGTACAGATAGGCAAGCACAGGGAAAGCCACACGAGCACAGAAGAGATGCACTGACATAACCAAGGGGTGGGACTGAGGGCCTCGGGCTGGGCGGTGATGGCCACACCTGGGAGGTTGAGGTGACTCAATTAATTGTATAAAAGCAGATAGCTCTTTTTTTTGGAGGGGAGCAAGCTTCACACCAAGGACAATGTTGCCTTTGGGAGGGACACCTGCCAGTTTGTGAACTTACTGACTCTCCAAGGATGCAGCTTCTGCCGTTGGTAATTACAGGCATTCTAGGTCAGTGAGATAACTTTATGGGCAACAGCTGGGTGACTGGGGGAGGTCATGCTGGGGGCTAATTTCTCTCTTCCTTTGGGTGTGTTCGTTTTGTTGGCCACCTCTTGGTAATAAATATTGGTTTTGTTGAGCTTTCAACGGTGTCGTGGTTTCAGCTTCAGTATGATCCGAACCCCTCCCCAATAAAGCCACCAAAGGGACGGTGGATTGACAGGCCCAGCTCTCTGCAAGAGAAGTTGAGGGCTCTGAGCCAGAGAGGAGATGAGAGCCGGGTCCAGGCTTGGGAATTGCCGGGAGGGCTTTGGAAAGGAGCGCAGGGGAAAGGGATGTCTAAGAACAAGTCCCTTAGGAGAGGGAAGCAGAGAGGCTGAGTTTTGACCCCAGCACAAAGATGTGCAGGGCAGAGCAGAGAAGATGCCCACAGAAGATTCTTGTGCGTCCCTTCTGACAGGCACTTCTTGTCACAGCCTGTCCTCTCCATTCCGGAATAGGCCCTGGCAACCAAAGAACCAACACCCCACCCCATAGTGCAGAGCAACCCATGTGCTTTGGGCTCTTTTGTTGTCCTATCCATTCTGGCCTATCCTGTCCATTCCGGAATAGCCTCTGGAAACCAAAGAACCAAGCCCCCACCACGTGACAGTTCAACCCCATCCGTGTGCCAAGGGCTCCTTTGTGATGTCACAGCCTGTCCTCTCCATTCTGGAATAGCCCCTGGAAACCAAAGAACCAAGCCCCCACCACGTGACAGTTCAACCCCATCCGTGTGCCAGGGGCCCCTTTGGGATGTCACAGCCTGTCCTCTCCATTCTGGAATAGCCCCTGGAAACCAAAGAACCAACACCTCACCCCCCCACAGTGCAGCCCCACCTGTCTGCCACGGGACTCTTTGGGATGTCACGGCCTTTCCCCCAGCAAAGAAAGCCTGCAACCTTCGGGTTTCACATGCACTTGGGGGCCACCCTGGGCACTCCATGGGCAGCAAGAGCTTTCTGTGCTGGCCCTTTTTGTCTGGCAGGAATCTTTGTCCGTGTTCAATTTGGGGAGTTGGACTGGCAATTTCAGTGCAGGGCTCCTGCAAGTGAACGACAGCCCTTCCCTCCAGGAAAGAAACCCCTTACCCTCGCTCTCTTCTCCTGTTCCTTAAAACACAGCCTGCAGGGGAGCTTTCTGGCATCTCTTCTCTTGGGAATTGGGAGGATAGACCCGCTCCCATGTTTAACACCTCAGGCAAAACCACCCTTTGAACACCTTTCCCAACCCTCCCCAACCTTTCCCAAAGCCCAGATTTTACAGGCGTCCTGTCATTCTGGCCCAATCTCACCCAAGCCCACAAACCAGGACAGAAACCTCTCAGCCTCACGCTGCCTCCTTCCCATTGCTGTGCCTTATGTGCAGGCAAAAGGCCTTCAAATCAAGGACCCAAAATTCATGGCCTGTTCTTTCTCCCAGAAAAGAAGGCGTGCTGAACTCTCCAGACCAGGCAATTGGAAGATCTCCCCCAAACTCCTTTGCTACACGCTGCAGGGCCAACGATTCCTCTGCTCTGCCCTGTCGGCGCTGCTTTGTCTCCTCTGGGTCCCCAGAAACTGTCAGCGAAAGCCGGGCAATAAAATCTCGGAGCAGTTGCTTGGGTTCCAGAGGTGACCCTACTTCATTCAGTGCTGAAGGGACACAGCAATTGCTCTCTAACACCTGTACATCAGTTCTCAAAACTTTTAACTATTTTGACATTTTTGCAAACAAAAGAATTCCTGTCCATTGTCTCACCAGTTCTCTGCAGGAATTCTTCTTCTCTCTTCCACTGGCTCTTGATCTCTCACTTTGCATGATGCTTAGTCCACAATTGTTGTCCTTTTCTTGTCTTTTCCCTAGATAGGGGGAGCCTCAGTAACTGTGGGTGTCAGTTTTGTCTTCGTCTCTGGTTTCTCTAAGGGTCTTTGTGCTTTAGAAATTCTGCCTTCTTGGTGTCCAGGTCTCAAAACTAGATTTCTCTGTCAGGTCTCTGACCACTGAAATATGGCAGGCCTTCAACTTTGACTTGGTTTTTCGAACAAATGGCCATGGCTCAGAACTTGTCCCTCATCCATTGTCTCTTGCCCCCATTCAATCTCCTGCCAGCAGTTTCTCCCCACTGCTGGTTGGGCTCCTTTGTCAAGCCCTAGAACTTGTTGGCTAACGGGCCCAGTCCTGTTGCCTATTTTTCGTGGGGATCTGCAGGAGGGCCTTGAGTCTTGCATGA
>NW_020887808.1:0-1690 GCF_003945725.1 Corapipo altera
GGGAGTTGTCCCGGAGTCTGGGATGGATCCGGGTGGGTTTCCTTCTCTTCTCCTTCTCCTCCATCTCCCCCCGGGTTCCTCTGACTCACCCACCCCCCTCCTCCCTCCCCCTAATTAAAGCCCGGCCTTTAATTAGAGCTGACGAACTGACTCATCTCCGACACCTTCCCACGAAGCCCTTCCCACCTTCCCAAACCCCTCTCCCGGCAGAGCTTCCCACTGTGCCAATCCCTCGGGAATCTCCCGGTTCCCTCCCCTTCCCGGCGCAGGGACGTTCTTCCCCCTCGTTCTTAGGCCGCGATTAATGGTTTAAACCCGGCCTAGTTGGTTAAACCCGGCCTAGAGGAGAGGCCTGAGCCACCCAGGAAGGGCTGAGGGTTGGAGCACTGGAACATTCCCCCATGTTGGCGCCCACTAATCAGGAATTCCAAAGGTTTAAGTGGAAAAATCCAGGTTTAAGCCGAATAAAGGCAAGGAAGAGACGATTTAGGCTGAGCTTGGAAGCTCCGCCCTGGAGGGTCCTCAGGGGTTGGGACCAACTCCACCCCAAAATCATGGGAATGGGGCTCCAGATGTCCCCAGGCCCTCGTGGAAGGGGTTAAATCCAGGGATGGAGCTTTCCCGGGAAAGCAGCAGGTTTTGCCGGAGCCGCTCCGTGATTTGTTCCCAATCCAGAGGAAAGGCAGGAATTCTAACATTCCCATCATCCCTGTCGTGTTCCCGACACACAGGAACAGCCCAGGGACAATTCCAGCTGCCAACTTGTTTTCCAGAAGAGTGGGGAAATACGGGAAGAGGAACATCAATCCATGTCCTGTGGACTAAAGGATCATCCCTAGGGAGCTGCCAATCCAGAGGAAAAGTGGGAATTCTAACATTCCCATCATCCCTGTCGTGTTCCTGACACACACCCCTCACTCCCCTTTATCTCAGGGAAAATTCCAGCAGCCAACTTGTTTTCCAAATGGGTGGGAAAAGACGGGAAGAGGAACATCCATCCATGTCCTGTGGACTAAGGATCATCCCTAGGGAGCTGCCAATCCAGAGGAAAAGTGGGAATTCTAACATTCCCATCATCCCTGTCGTGTTCCTGACACACACCCCTCACTCCCCTTTATCCCAGGGAAAATTCCAGCAGCCAACTTGTTTTCCAAAAGGGTGGGGAAAGACGGGAAGAGGAACAGAAGTCCACTACAGATCAACCCAAGAGCATCCCTAGGGACCTGCCAATCCAGAGGAAAAGTGGGAATTCTAACATTCCCATCATCCCTGTCGTGTTCCTGACACACACCCCTCACTCCCCTTTATCTCAGGGAAAATTCCAGCAGCCAACTTGTTTTCCAGAAGGGTGGGGAAAGACGGGAAGAGGAACATCAATCCATGTCCTGTGGACTAAGGATCATCCTTAGGGATGTTCCAATCCAGAGGAAAAGAGGGAATTCTAACATTCCCATCATCCCTGTCGTGTTCCTGACACAACCCAATCACTCCCTTTCATCCCAGGGAAAATTCCAGCAGTCAACTTGTTTTCCAAATGGGTGGGAAAAGACAGGAAGAGGAACATCAATCCATGTCCTGTGGACTAGGGACCATCCTTAGGGATGTTCCAATCCACAGGAAAAGTGGGAATTCTAACATTCCCGTCATCCCTGTCGTGTTCCTGACACACCCCCCTCACTCTCCTTTATCC
>NW_020887808.1:1700-3595 GCF_003945725.1 Corapipo altera
GAGGAACATCAATCCATGTCCTGTGGACTAAGGATCATCCCTAGGGAGCTGCCAATCCAGAGGAAAAGTGGGAATTCTAACATTCCCATCATCCCTGTCGTGTTCCTGACACCCCCCCCTCACTCCCCTTCATCCCAGGGATTATTCCAGCAACCAACTTGTTTTCCAGAAGGGTGGGAAAAGACGGGAAGAGGAACATCAATCCATGTCCTGTGGACTAAGGATCATCCCTAGGGACATTTCAATCCAGAGGAAAAGTGGGAATTCTAACATTCCCATCATCCCTGTCGTGTTCCTGACACACAGGAACAGCCCAGGGACAATTCCAGTAGCCAACTTGTTTTCCAGAAGAGTGGGGAAATACGGGAAGAGGAACATCAATCCATGTCCTGTGGACTAAAGGATCATCCCTAGGGAGCTGCCAATCCAGAGGAAAAGTGGGAATTCTAACATTCCCATCATCCCTGTCGTGTTCCTGACACACACCCCTCACTCCCCTTTATCCCAGGGAAAATTCCAGCAGCCAACTTGTTTTCCAAATGGGTGGGAAAAAAAGGGAAGAGGAACATCCATCCATGTCCTGTGGACTAGAGACCATCCCTAGGGATGTTCCAATCCACAGGAAAAGTGGGAATTCTAACATTCCCATCATCCCTGTCGTGTTCCTGCCACACACCCTTCACTCCCCTTCATCCCAGGGATAATTCCAGCAGCCAACTTGTTTTCCAAAAGGGTGGGGAAAGACGGGAAGAGGAACAGAAGTCCACTAGAGACCATCCCTAGGGATGTTCCAATCCACAGGAAAAGTGGGAATTCTAACATTCCCATCATCCCTGTCGTGTTCCTGACACCCCCCCTCACTCCCCTTCATCCCAGGGATTATTCCAGCAGCCAACTTGTTTTCCAAATGGAAGGGAAAGGAACATCAATCCATATCCTGTGGACTAAGGATCATCCCTAGGGAGCTGCCAATCCAGAGGAAAAGTGGGAATTCTAACATTCCCATCATCCCTGTCGTGTTCCCGACTCACAGGAACAACCCAGGGACAATTCCAGCAGCCAACTTGTTTTCCAGGAGGGTGGGAAAAGACGGGAAAGGCTTGGATAACGAAATAATAATAATAATAATAATAATAATAATAATAATAATAATAATATCATAACTATTTCCAGTCGCGGGAAATCAAGGAGATCCGGAAAATCCGTCGCTTTTCCAAGGTGTCCCTGAAGCCCAGCTGGGCTCCGGGAGGGAGGGAGGGCTGTGCTGCTCGTTAGGCTCGTTACACTAATTGCAATCAGCGCCTCGTTACCTGCCGGGGCCAGCTGGGCTCTGGATTAATTAACGGGGAGAGGAGGAGCAGGATTTTCCAAGCTGCCTTCCCCCCCCCATCCCGGTATCCCATGGGTGTCCAAAGGGGATCCCAGAGGGAGGAGGTGGCGAGGAGCGAGAAGGGGATTTAAAAAAAAACAACAAGAAAACCAGGAAAACACATCAAAAATTAAGGGAATAAAGGTCAGGAATGTCCCGCGGCTTCGGGAGGGAAAGGGGCACCCACGGGTGCTGCTGCAGGTCCGGGATTTCATGGAATCAGGGAATGGGTTGGGTGGGAAGGGACCTTAAATCCCATCCCATTTCATGGGCAGGGACAGCTCCCGCTATCCCAGGAAATCCAACCTGGTCTTGGACACTCCCAGGGATCCAGGGGCAGCCACAGCTTCTCTGGGAATTCCAGACCAGCCCCTCAACACCCTCCCAGCCAGGAATCCCTTCCCAATCTCCCCTTTCCCAGTGGGAAGCCGTTCCCTGGGTCCTGTCATTCCAGGCCCTGATCCCAAATCCCTCTCCTGCTCTCCTGGAGCCCCTTCAGGCTCTGGAATGTTCTCCAAGCTCTCCC
>NW_020887809.1:0-3593 GCF_003945725.1 Corapipo altera
GTCAGATATGGCAATGCAGTTTCTGAGCCCTTTCTAATAACTAATGGTGTGAAACAAGGCTGCGTTCTCGCACCAACCCTATTCACAATCTTTTTCAGCATGATGCTCCAAAGGGCCACGGCAGACCTCGATGATCGGGACGGTATCTACATTCGATATCATACTGATGGAAGCCTTTTCGACCTAAGGTGACTGAAGGCCCACACTAAGACCTTAAACCATCTTGTCCGGGAGCTGCTTTATGCTGATGCCGCCGCCCTTGTCGCTCACACAGAAGCAGTTCTGCAGCGTTTAACATCCTGTTTTGCTGAGGCTGCTGAGCTTTTTGGGCTGGAAGTCAGCTTGAAGAAGACAGAAGTTCTCTATCAGCCTGCACCTCAGGAAGTCTTCCATCATCCCTATATCACCACTGGCCAATCAGAACTCAAATCAGTCCAGCAGTTTAATTACCTAGGCAACCTCATCTCCTCAGATGGTAAGATTGACGGAGAGATAGACAACAGGTTAGCAAAGGCATAGAGAGCTTTTGGAAAACTCCATAAAAGAGTTTGGTGAAATAAACACTTGAAGAAAAGTACAAAGATCAGTGTTTACAGAGTCATTGTGCTGTCTGCTCTCTTATATGGGTCCAAATCACGGGTCATCTACCGCCACCACCTGCGACTCCTAGAACGCTTCCATCAACGCTGTCTCCGTACAATCCTAAACATCCACTGGTCAGATTATGTGACTAACACGTCTGTTCTAGAACAGGCAGCAGTTACGAACATTGAGGCCATGTTACTGAGAACACAGCTGCACTGGGCAGGACACGTCTCCAGGATGAAGGACCACCGCCTCCCTAAGATCTTGCTTTATGGTGAACTTGCCACTGGCTGCTGCATGAGAGGAGCCCTGAAGAGAAGATACGAGGACTCCCTGAAACAACATCTCAGCCTTGGCCACACTGATCTTCATCACTGGTCTACTCTGGCCTCCAATCGGGAGGCCTGGAGACACACTATCTACAACGCTGCTGCTTCCTTTGAGAATGCATGCAAGATCACTATTGAAAAGACAACGCAGAAAGAATCGTGTCTTGCCGATACCATCCAAGGAGTCTTTCTGCTGTGCCTTTTGCAACCGGATGTGTCTATCTCGTATTGGCCTCTTTAGCCAGCAGTGTGCTCGTAGCAAACATGGGTAGAGCCCTTCCCAAATCTTCGTTTGCAAAACCCAGCCATGAATGAGTATGTTTAGGAACATTTAAAGGTCAGCTTATGCTTCTAAGCGCTCATGCCCTGGTTTACTTTGATTTCTTGCATTTCAGATAGGCCTCAACTTCTCACTATTTATTTCAATTTTTAACTCCAGCACCATCCTGCCACCGAAATCCATATCTGCACTGAAATGCTTTCTGAAGTTGATTAACATCTCTTTGATTTGTACAAACTTAATCAAACTAGTACAATAGCCCTTCCAACTGCGCATTCAGGTTACAGGAATCGAGTTTAACAGAGTATCTGCTGTGTCCTATCACAGTCTTCTTTATGAGTCAGGATTTCTCCCTACATTATCTAATGAGGATAACCTGATTTCCCAAAAAATTAGTGTTAAACAGAAGCATAGGGTTTGTCAAGCAGGTCCCAATACTTATCTAGGAAGATCCACAAAGAAGGCAGGGCATAGGAACACTGTGTGAGAGGTGCCAGTGTATCTTCCCCAGGAATCTGTGGAGACTGATACATAGTGTATCCGGACAAAAGAAATTCAGTATTTCTATACCGAAAAAAAAAACCACCTCAGAGGGCAGTTACACTAATTTATTCTTGTGACAAGAACAGCAATGGAGCACAAGTATAAACTACATCTAAACAGCTTTGTTGAGAGTCTGAGAAAGTAACTGTTTACATCTGAAAGTTAATGTTATGACTCCTGTCATTTTCCATATAAAGAAGTATAAAATATATATACATATAGATATATGTGGCTCTAAAGAGAGAAAAAAAAAGCTCACAGCCCTGGGAACCTGAGTTGGTCCCTCCTCAAGGAAAATAAAAGAAAGCATTCTCCACAGTTCTTACTCCCTTCAAAAGAAAAAGCTGACATTAGGACCAGAGTTCAGTAAATAAACACAACCTTGCTCAGAAACAGGAACCTCTAAAGCAGTTAGTGATTTTTATAATTTGCACTTTTATCTAATATTGAAGAGGTCCCATCCCTTCTGAGTTATGTTTTGTCAGCTGAATGCTGTTAGCAAACTAAATGCCATTTTAGCCACAATGACATTGCAGCCAGCATGTCTTGCAGCTGGTAGCTGAACCAGGTGCACAGTTAGACCAATTATACTGTCTGCAAAAGGCTGGCACACGTTTCAGCTTACACTCATTTAACATGGTGAAACTGCTTTCAGGTGAAAGCATCTGTAGAAGCAGGACCTTCCAAGCTCTAGTGAACCTTGAAACAAAGACAGAAGGTATTAGGGAAACACACAGTAGGAGAATGGTGCCGTGAGAGCAACAAGATGGTAAGGCAGTAACCATGAGGAGGATGAAGGATATTCTATTTTGGTGCATCAGAATGCAGTGAAGCAAGGCTCATTCTTCATGCCAGCACTGTCTTTGCAGACAGTGCAACCCCTGTTGATGGAGAACCAGAAGCACTGCTAAATAACTACAGCCAGAGCACGTTAAAAAAGTAATATCTTCCTGCCAGCCCACTGGAAAAGACTACAGAATCACAGAGTCCTTAGGGTTGGAAGGGACCTCCGGAGAGCATCCAGTCCAACCCTCTGCCAATGCAGGGTCACCTGGAGCAGGTGACAGGGTAGCAGGTCAGGTGGGTTTGGAATGTCTCCAGAGAGGGAGATCCACGACCTCCCTGGGCAGCCTGTTCCAGTTCTTTATGCTGAAGTGGAGCTTTTTGTGCTTCAGTTTATGGCCGTTGCTGCCCATCCTGTTGCTGGCCACAGCTGAAGGGAGTCTGGCACCATCCTCTTGGCACCTGCCTTGGAAATATTTATATGCATTAATGAGATCCTGTCTCAGCATTCTCTTCTCCAGACAAAATAGATCCAGCTCCCACAGCCTCTCCTCAGAGAGATGCTCCAGCCCCCTCATCACCTTTGTGAGGGCCTCCGCTGGACCCCCTTCAGCAGCTCCTTGTCTTTCTTGCACTGAGGAGCCCAGACTGGACACACCACTCTAGATAACGAGGTCCACCTCGTTCACGCGAGCTTTGCAACATCTAGGCTTCCGCGGTGTGCTGTGGGCTGTATTTCCACCAGCTCTTCGAGGAAAGCAGTCTCCCAGGTATCCTGAGCCGAGCTTGAAGCATTCCCGTACCGTCTGTGGGGGAACAGCATCCCCGCCGAGGCCGAGCGGGGACGCGGGGACGCTGCCCCGTTCCCTGCGGGTGCAGGGGTCGGGCAGCCTCCCCCGCTGTCCCAGGTCTCCTTGATGAGCCGGCGGGGCCGGGGGCGGGGGCTGACCTCGGGCGGGGCATTAACCGGACCGGGCTGGGCGAGGCCGGGAGCACAGCCGAGCCGGAATGGACGGGACGGGCGCGGACGGAGAGAACAAGGAGCGGGCGGCCGGAAAGCTGAGTAAGGGTGA
>NW_020887810.1:0-3591 GCF_003945725.1 Corapipo altera
CCTCTCCTCATAGGACTTGTGCTCCAGTCCCTTCACCAGCCTCGTTGCTCTTCTCTGGACCCGCTCCAGCACCTCAATATCCTTCCTGAACTGAGGGGCTCAGAGCTGAACACAATACTCAAGGTGTGGCCTCACCAATGCAGAGTACAGGGGAAGGATCACTTCCCTACTCCTGCTGGCCACACTGTTCTTGATGCAGGCCAGGATGCCATTGGCCTTCAATGGTCATCACCTCCTCTCTTGGCTTCTGGGAGTCAGAGGGAGGAGGAGGGAGAGGTGCCTCTCAGGGTCTTGGGGGTGAACTCCTAATCTCAGAGAACACTTTGGGGTGGATGGCTGAGTTTCCACCTTCGTAGCTGTCAGAAAGATATTCTGCCACAGGGTTGCTGTTACAGTGGACACGTGGAGGAGAATCCAGGTGTTTCTTTGAAGTAACGTTGGTAAAAGAATTTTTTTTTTGAAGGCGGGAATTTTGCACGGAGTCGTTCCGAGCGCGTGTTTAACAATTTGCAGACAGTGCTGCCTCGTTTCTGTCCACAAAAGCTGGTTTGTATTTTCATGCCTGAGTGTTTACATACTTGCATCGGTTGCCCATGAATGCACGTACATGTGGTTACCGGGGATCTAATTACAGGAAGGCTTTTGTAGGGTCGTGGAACAGTCTGGGTTGGAAGGGACCTTAAAGATCATCTGGTTCCAACCCCCTGCCATGAGCAGGGACACTTTTCCACTAGACCAGGTTGCTTAGAGTTCCATCCAACCTGGCCTTGAACATTTCCAGGGATGGGGCAGCCAAAACTTCTCTGGGCAACCTGTTCCAGTGCCTGATCACCCTCACAGGGAAGAATTTCTTCCTAATATCCAATCTAAAGTTACTCTCAGCTTGAAGCCAATCCTTCTTGTCCCATCACTTCCCACCTTTGTCCAAAGTCCCTCTGCAGCTCTCTTGTAGACCTTTAGGCACTGGAAGGGGCTCTAAGGTCTCCTGGAGCCTTCTCTTCTCCAGCTGAACACCCCCAGCTCTCCCAGCCTGGCTCCAGAGCAGAGGGACTCCAGCCCTTGGAGCATCTTCATGGCCACCTGTGGACTCGCTCCAGTAGGTCCACTTTGGAAAAGTTCAAAATGCTGGCCATGGGTTTTGAAGTTTTGCAGCCCGAGATTTGCTTGAACTGTGAGGTTGGCAATTTTTTTCTAGTGATGATTAGATGGATAGAAGCATTCTGCAGAGGATTAGTCAATACTGGTGTGTTCCTAGAAGATATTTAATCGTTTATACTTGCTTCAGCCAAGCACAAAGAAAGGTCTAATATTTACCATCTGGAGAGAAGGGAGCAATTATAAAGTATCTCACTAAAGTTTCACAAAAGCTTAGAAATTTAACAAAATAGATGCGTGGGGCTTCTCAACTAAAACTGGTCAAAGATATACATTAACAATTTGAGGAATGCAAAGCATTTCAGGAAAAACAGTTCAAGCATGTATTTTACAGGAATTTTTGGAGTGAAGCTTTGACTTTCTGGGTTTTTTTTTAATTCTCTCTCTTGCTGTGTTTTGCTTTTCTTGCCTTTTTACGTTCTGATGAGAAGTTCTGGAGCAGCAGCTGCTCTTTGTGCTGTGTTTCTGTTGAAGTTCAAGGGGCTCAGAGGTATTTGGCACTGGTGGCCGTGTCCGGGGATCATTCTGGTGTGTCAGTGCTGGGTTAATGGTTGGACTCGATCTCAGAGGTCTTTTCCAACCTTTGTGAGTCTGTGAGAAGCTGTAGTGGATGTTTGGGGGTGAGGTGGTGCAGTGATGAGGAACCCAGGACCATAACTGCATGGACAGATTGTCTACTGGCAAGTTGGCCAAGATGGTGTAGGAGCTGTCTTACAAAGAAAGATGTTCTATGTGTTTCTTAACTCCCTTTTGAAATTTAGGAAGATAAAGGTCTTTATCCCTTCCCGTGACTGTTGTACTGTATTTAAAGGGAGGAGATGCACAAAAAAATAACCAGTAAAATAGAGTAAGTTTGGCAGGGCTCTTCCACAGTACAGCGTGGCTTCAGAGGGAAAGGCAAAGTATCTCATTTGGGATAAAGGAAATGTTTGCTCCTGTATCATCCAGCTGACCTGCATAATCCTTGAAGAAACGGTTTCCAAAACAGTTTATCTGGGAATGCCTAAACAGGGTTAACTGGCAGCAATTTGCATTTGTTACAACTAAAGTAATTTTATGAAGGTACTGAGAAATAATATTATGAAGGTACTGATTATGTTTCAGCATATGAATTGTGTGTCATCAATCACAGAATCACAGGTTGGTTTGGGCTGGAAGAGACCTTAAAGATCATGCAGTTCAACACTCGTGCCATGGGCAGGGACACCTTCTACTAGACCAGGTCATTCAAAACCTCATCCAGGCTGGACTTGAAAACTTCCAGGGATGGGGCAGTAGAAGAAGGAAGGGGAAGATTCCTTTACATAGTGACCAACTGAACATATCAGGTGTCTGTGTTTAAGTTGATCCTGAACTCTCACCCACAGTTTTTCAGGGTAGGTTATGGGTGCTGGAAGCTGCTTCCCTTTGCCAAGTCATTTGTTGGCCAGCTGCCAGTTCTCATTACTTTTTATGATACGAATCTGATTTTGTTGAGAATCAGTAAGTTGCAAATGATTTGAGAGCTTTGGAAGTGGAGAGGGGGAAGGTTATGTTAGTTGGGGAATTAAAAAAAAAAAAAAGAAAAGGAAAAGAATACTGAATGCAATCTGCAGTGCAATTCATTTGCTAATTACACATTGACATAAATTGGAAAGTCCCAGAAGGAGGGGGTTTGCAGCATAACTGGAAAACAATTTGCATCTGTGTAGAGGTCTGTGCTTATCCACAGAGGAATGAGATTTTAACTGGATTTGTTTAATCGGGTTTTATCGTGAGTACATAGTTGTGGGATTCCTTTTTCCTCGCATTTCAAAATCTCCTGTCTTTCTGGAAGATTCCCTCTTGTGTTGAGATTAAATATGTCAGGGAAGGATGTATGGTTAAGTTTAATGGAGACTGAAAGTGAAACCTAAAAAAAACTCAGGAAATGTCCTTCTGAATTTTAGAGTGGATTGAATACTTGAATGTTTCTGACTCCAGATTACCATGATAAAACTGACAGCTTAATGCAAACTGTGCCCTGAAATTCAAATGCCTTTTTTCCTGCCCTATAAGAAATCTGAAACACTCCAGCAAATTCATTCTCTCTCTGTTGGAAAAGTTACTAAAAACTAATTGTTCAGACTAATTACATGCTAACTAGTATTACTACAGAGAACATTTACTGTTAGTATTATGACAGTTTGGTCTGTTTTTTTCCTTACAAGTCCTTCAGCCTTGTTGGTGCCCATCATGTTACCCTACAGTAGCCTCCACTTCTCCTTGGGTAAACATGTCATGGTGGGAAAAAGGACAAAAATCTGAACAAAACTAGAAATCAAACCTGACAGTTTTGAGTATTGTGTTCAGCTCTGGGCCCCTCAGTTCAGGAAGGATATTGAGGTGCTGGAGCGGGTCCAAAGAAGACCAACGAGGCTGGTGAAGGGACTGGAGCACAAGTCCTATGAGGAGAGG